>NC_067302.1:3592988-3827988 GCF_020740795.1 Apus apus | reverse complement strand
GTCCCCGCGGCGGGGCCGGGGGGGCTGAACCGGCGGGGGCAGCGGCTGCTCGGGGGGGGTCGTCCCGGCGCGTGAGGGGCCTGAGGGAAACGGCCCGAGGAGGGGGCGGGCGGGAGTGGGGGGGGGCTGGGGAGGAGGAGGCTGAGGGGGGGTCTGGTCAGTGCTGGTCAGTATCTCCAGGGGGTGGCAGGAGGATGGGCCAGACTTCTCAGGGGTGTCCAGTGACAAGACAAGGGGCAATGGGACAAACTGGAGCACAGGAGGTTGAACCTGAATCAGAGAAAATACTTCTTGGCTGCGAAGGTACCAGAGCCCTGGGCCAGGCTGCCCAGGGAGGCTGTGGAGTCTCCATCCCTGGAGACATTCCAGACTGATCATGTTCCTGTGGGATCTGCTCCGGGGGATCCTGCTCTGGCAGGGGTAGGACTGGATGATCTCCAGAGGTCCCTTCCAACCCCCCACTCTGGGATCCTGTGAATCCCTCCCAGTTGCTGACGCCGTTTCCCGGGGCCGCAGCCGGGAGCTCCCCGGCCGCATCCTGCCCGTCCTTGGGCATCCGGGTGAGGACGAGTTTCTCAAGACATCGGGAATATCTCTTGAATCCGACAGCAGGGTGGAGAGGTACCGAGGGGTGCCCAGTCTGTTGCTGTCCAGGTGCTCCTGGAGTAGAATTCCCAATGGGAAGGGGCGGATTCCCGGGAGGAGGTGCCGCTGTGGCGAGTGGCTGCTGCCACCGGCTGGTCCCCGCTCCCCGCTGCACCCTCCGCCCGCGCCCAGGGCCTCTGGTTACTGACGTGATCGTTTTGTTCCTGTCCCTGTCGGGTTTTGTGGGGGTTTTTTTGGCAGTTTCCAGAGGGAACAAAACGCAAATCAGACCTGAGAGCAAAGGGGGATATGGGGAGAAAGGTGGTTTTTAGTTGTGGCTTTGGAGGAGGGCAGGGAGTGATGGGACAAGGGGGATGGATTGAAACTGGAAGAGGGAGATGGAGGTTGGACATGAGGAGGGAATTCTTGGGTGTGAGGGTGGTGAGAGCCTGGCCCAGGCTGCCCAGGGAAGCTGTGGCTGCCCCATCCCTGGCAGTGTTGAAGGGCAGGTTGGATGGGGCTTGGAGCAGCCTGGGCTGGTGGGAGGTGTCCCTGCCCATGCAGGGGGTTGGATCTAGATGATCTTTGAGGTCCCTTCCAACCCAAACCAGCCCAGGATTCCATGATCTCTCTGTCTTGTGGGATCAGGAGGATGGCAGGGGGGCAGCAGTGCAGGAGGTGGTGGCACTGGAACCCAGTGAGAGCTCTGGGTCTTGTGTTTCTCCAACTGCAGAGCAGTTGGTGGCTGGGGAACCAAGGGAAGAAATGTGTTCTCTTCAAAACAAGCTGCCCAGCAGCTCCTGCCTCGTGGCTCTGGGCCAGCTGGTCCCAGAACACAGGGAGAGGAAAGCAGGGAGACTCCACAAGGCAGTTAAATCTTGGAGGTGAGGTTTGCAGGGAGGAGGTGGATGAAAGCCACCACAGCCCATGCCACTTGCCTGACAGACAGATGTCCTCACTCTGGAGAGCAGGACCCTGGCCAAAATACTGGGAAATTGCAGGTGGATTTGGAAGAGCAGCAGGTGCTGGAGATGTGGGTAGGGCTGGGGGGATCCAGCATCTCTGAGGAGGCACCTGAGCTTTGCTGTGGTGGAGCTGGTGTGGTTGGTGCCATGGAGACAGCCTTGGAAAAAAACATTCTCAGCTTCCTAGGGGCAAAGAGAGGGCAGAGAGCAGGAGGGAGGACAGCATTCCCAGCAGCTCCCAGCTGGCTGAGGGACCTGGGCAGCAAACTGCCCACACGGGTGTCACCCTCAGAGTCCACGTGGTAACCTCTTCCCCTCCACATCCTGGCCAAGGTTGAGAAGGCAGGGAAATCTTCTTATAACAGGAGCTGCACCAAAAAGGTCTTCTGTGACCTCTGCCAGCTCCCTGGTCTCTTTCATAAGTGACTTCCTTGTTCACAGAGTTTTGCAGCTCTTTGAAGTGCCTGGCAGGAAACCAAGGTCCGTCATTTACAAACCAGAAACACTTTTCTGTGTCTGTCCTTTCTGTTTATCACTTCAGGTTTCCAAAAGCAGAGGGAGAATTTCCCTGGCCTCAGTGACCTCCTGAGGCCAACGCTGGAGCTGAGAATGGAGCTGGTGAGCAGACAGGACCCCCACCTGCGAGAGGTGCTGCGGTTTGGGATGTGCTGCAGAGCCCTGACACTTCTGCTGCAGGCAAGTCTCCTGCTCCTGGAACAAAGCTGCTGCCACCTCTGCTCCTTGCTGCTCCACAGCTTCTCCCTGTGGGGCTGCCTTGTGCACCCTGAGCTGGCTGGGAAACCATCTCCTCCTATGGAGAAGCAACAGACCAGCTGCATCCAGGGAAGCAGGAGCTGCTAGGTGACATTGCATACATTTCATAGAATCCCAGAGTGGTTTGGGTTGGAAGGGACCTTAAAGATGATTTAGATCCAACCCCCTGCATGGGCAGGGACACCTCCCACCAGCCCAGGTTGCTCTGGTCTAGAGGGGCCCTGGGCATTGGCTGCTGTCTTCTGTGTCAGTTTGATCTGGGAAAATGTTTTCCTTTAGCTCTGTCTCCTCTCCCTTGTACATCAGCTGGGACAATAATGCTCAATCCAGTAGAGCAGGAGGCATTACCAGTGCTGGGGAGGTACCTGGAGTGAGTGTGTCCAGGTAGATGTGCCTGAGCAGCTTTCCCTTCCAGCTCCCTGGGGATTCATGATGGACAAGTTCTAGAGCTTCATTCAGTTTGGGTGTAAATGCCCCAAAAGATTCTGTTCACCCCTTTAAAGGTGCAAAGCTCCCCAGCCTGGCTTTGTAAGGGCATGTAGGGGACACAAGGGGTGATGCTTTAAACTGAAAGAGGGGAGATTGAGGTTGGACATGAGGAGGAAATTCTTGGGTGTGAGGGTGGTGAGACCCTGGCCCAGGTTGCCCAGGGAAGCTGTGGCTGCCCCATCCCTGGCAGTGTTGAAGGGCAGGTTGGATGGGGCTTGGAGCAGCCTGGGCTGGTGGGAGGTGTCCCTGCCCATGCAGGGGGTTGGGACTGGATGATCTTGAAGGTCCCTTCCAACCTAAACCAGTCTGGGATTCCGTAATAGGATTGTGCTGCCCTTTGAAACCCAGGCGTCCTGCTGGCTGCTTTCAGTGGGTTACAGGAGCATCCCTGCTGGATTTCAACCCTCTCTTCTTCTTCTTCCAGGCCCTGTTTAACCTCCTGATCCCAGACCACGCTGCAGATGCCTTCTCTCCCCCTCGCCTGCCGGATCCTGGCCCGTGGGACCTGCTGGTGGAGCAGCTGCTGGGCGGGCTGTCCCGCTGGGACGCCGAGCACTTCCTCTTCATCGCCGAGCGCGGTTACCTGTATGAGCACAACTGTGCCTTCCTCCCCCTCTACCCCCTCAGCCTCCTCACCACGGCCTGGGTTGCCCTCTGGCCCTTCCAGCACCTGCTGCGCCTGCGGAGCCGCCTCCTGCTCTCAGCCCTGCTCCTCAATTCCCTCTTTTCCCTCCTGGCAGCCGCTGCCCTGTTCCAGCTGGGCTGCTCCGTGCTGCGCTGTCGCCGGGCGGCTTTCCTTGCTGCCCTTCTCTTCTCCATCAACCCTGCCAATGTTTTCATGGCAGCTGCTTACTCAGAGAGCATGTTTGCCTTCCTGGTGTTCACTGCCATGTGGCAACTGGAGAAGGGGCAGAGCTGGCTCAGTGGATTGCTCTTCTCCCTGGCTTCTGGGGCACGTGCCAACGGGATAACGAACGCTGGCTTCTTTCTCTACTCCGGCAGCAAACGCTTTGCCCTCCAGCTCCAGGTGGGTTCAGGATCCCTAAGGAAGCTCCCTCTGGTGTGGAAGCAGCTCCTGAGCGTGGCATCTTCAGCCCTTCTGATGTGTGCTGGGATTTTCCTGCCTTTTGCTTTATTCCAGTATTATGCCTACGTGAGGTTCTGTGATCCCAGCTTGGAGGAGCCTGTTCCCGAGCCGCTGCTGCGGCTGGCTCTGGACAAGGGCTATCGACTGCCATCCACCCAGGGGACTCACCCTCCTTGGTGCTCCCAGAGGTTCCCTGTGGTCTATTCCTATATTCAAGACACTTACTGGAATGTGGGCTTTCTCAGATATTTTGAGCTCAGACAGATCCCAAATTTCTTGCTTGCTTTTCCTGTCACGTTTCTGGGCTCCTGGGCTGCCTGGACCTTTGTCATCGCAAACCCCCGGCACTGCCTGACCCTTGGTCTAGAGAGAAGAAAGAGTGAAGAGGAAGGCAAACCAAGAGCTGGATTTTGCTGCCCTGCTGTCTTTGTGTACGTGGTCCATGCCACTGTCCTGCTGGTGTTTGGATTCTTCTGCATGCACGTGCAGGTAGGACCTTCCTAGCCAGACGTGGGAGTGATTCCTGAAGGGTGGAGAGGTGGCCGCGGTGGTGACAGTCACAGCCTGTCCCATCAGCAGGGCAACGCAGGCCAAAAGCTTTGCCTGTCCTCTCTTGGAGCTACTTCTAGAGTTTCCAAAGCCAGTTTGTTGCTCTGATGGAGAGTTTTCCCCAATGAGTGCTTGCCAGTCTGATGGGGGACATTGGGACAGGGATCAAAGGGTCTGGCTGATGTTGGATGGAGTTTGACATGTGCCTAAGGCCAGGCTGGCCAGGTCCTGCAATCATCTGGTGGAAAGCAGGGATGCTGGCTCGTTACTGTGTTGGGCTGAGCTTAATGGGTGGCAGTGAAAGGATACAGAGCCTGTCATCAGCCCCTGGAAAGTGTCTGAAGGTCTTTTAGGACACATCTGGTGGCACTGAAGGTTGGGGCTTCCAGTGAAAATGAATCCCTGCCTCGGGATCAGGGATGGTCACAGTTGGAGACCTTCATTTTATGGTTTGTTTTTTTCCCTGCCTGTCACCTTCAGGTGCTGACCCGCTTCCTTGGCTCCTCCTCTCCTGTCCTGTACTGGTTCTGTGCTCACCTGCTCCAGGAGCACGAACCTTTGCTCTGGAATGAAGGGACTGATGGTCAAACCACAGTGCCCTGCACCAAGAAACCCGGACAATCTCCTGCTTCCTGCAGGGAAGGGCCTTCTGGAAACCCTCTCATGAAGCTGCTGCTGGGCTGGAGATCCATCACCCCCCTCAGCAAGTGTGTCCTGGGATTCTTCCTGTCCTACTGGCTGCTGGGCCTGGTTCTGCATTGCAACTTCCTGCCGTGGACGTAGGGCGGGGTGTTCATGGGACCACAGACTGGTTTGGGTTGGAAGGGACCTTAAAGATCATCTAGATCCACCCCCCTGCATGGGCAGGGACACCTCCCAGCAGCCCAGGCTGCTCCAAGCCCCATCCAACCTGCCCTTCAACACTGCCAGGGATGGGGCAGCCACAGCTTCCCTGGGCAACCTGGGCCAGGCTCTCACCACCCTCACAGCCAAGAATTTCCTCCTCATGTCCAACCTCCATCTCCTTCCAGTTTCAATCCATCCCACCTTGTCCTCTTCCTCCGTGCCGGGGACTTGAACCGCGGTTTTTGTGCTAAAAAGCTCCGGATGCGATGGGGGCGCTGCGGGGCGGGGCCGGCAGGGGGCGCGGTGCGGTGCGGGGCGCTGTGCGGGGCGCGGCCGGCAGGGGGCGGTGCGGGGCGCTGTGCGGGGCGGGCGGGGCCGGCAGGGGGCGGGGCGGGGCGCTGTGCGGGGCGGGGCTGGCAGGGGGCGGGGCGCTGTGCGGGCGGGGCCGGCGGGGCGGGGCGAGGCCGGCAGGGGGCGGTGCGCTGTGCGGGGCGGGCGGGGTCGGCAGGGGGCGGGGCGCTGTGCGGGCGGGGCCGGCAGGGGGCGCTGCGCGGGGCGGGGCCGGCAGGGGGCGCTGCGCGGGGCGCTGCGCGGGGCGGGCGGGGCCGGCACGTCCGCCGGGCCGGGCGCTGCGGCGCCATGAAGGAGTGCGGGTACCGGCAGATCCCGCCCGGGATAACGGCGCCGGTACCGGGCACGGGCGTCTCGTCGCCTCCCGCCGCTTCCCGGCCGGAGCGGTCCGTTGAGACCCGTCGGCCGCAGCGGAAGTGGGAAGTGTTCCCCGGTCGCAACCGCTTCTTCTGCGGCGGGCGCCTGATGCTGGCGCGGCACAGCGGGGTCTTCGCTCTCACCCTCGTCCTCATCCTCGCCACCAGCGGCCTCTTCTTCGCCTTCGAGTGAGTCTGCGGTGCCGGGCCGGGGGCTCCGGGCGCCGCCCCGGGGGCTGCGGGGCCCTGGGGTGACCCCCCCCGCTCCTTGGGGTCCCTCCGGGGCTCTCTTGCTCCGGTTCCCTCTCGTGTCCGTCTCCTCTCTCCGTCGCTGGGGTCCCGCTGGTGTGTGCAGGGGCCCCGGGACCCCCATCCTGGGCTCAGGCCCCTTCCCTGCTGGGATCAAGCCGCGCGGGTTCTCTCGTTCCCCGCGGGGGTCTCCAGGCAGCTCTCGTCCCCCTCTGCTGAGCCTCCTCTTTTTGGGGCACCCCGCCCGGCGGGAGGGAGGTGGGCTGCGGGGGCACCTCTCCCTGCTCCATGGCAGCCCCGATATTCCTTCCTTCTTCCCTTCCTCCCCCCCCCCGAGCCATTCCCCTGAGGCACAACCCCCAGACCCACTTTGCAGGCAGCCTCTTGCCTCCCCATTGCTTGTCCCCAGGTGTGGTTGTTGGGGGGGGGGTCAGGGGCAGCCCTAAACCATATTTTGCTCAGCTCGGCCTCTGGAAGGGGCTTAACATCCTCCCAGGATGGTCCCTCTGGTCTCTAAAATACATCTCCCCCCCCCCTCCCAGTCTCCCCTCCTGCTCCTAAGGAGAGAATTGCTCCAAAAGCGCAGCCAGGAAACCCCCGGGACTGTTGGACTCGGTCCTTAGAGGCAGCAGCGACAGCGTTTGTGTTCCAGGTGCTTGATGAACGGGGACATCCCGTGGGGTCCTGCCCTGAGGGTCTGCCCTGCATCTCGACCCCCGTGGTGCGGCGCGGGGAGGGAGGAGCTGCATCTCCTCCAGTTCCTTTCCTTTTGGCAGCTCCCTGCCCCTGCACCCCGAGGCGTGGGAGAGCCGAGAGCTTCCCGTTATGTCCTGCGCTGCCCGGAGGAGCCGGGGCAGCGGTGACACCTCGGAGGGCTCCTGCCTCCGGAGGGAAGGGACCTTGTTTTCCCTGCCGCTGTAGGAAGCCGGGAAGGGGGGGGGGGGGACCGTGCCTGTCCGTGGATCACGTCCTTATCTCGGGGTAAAGCTGCCCAAGCCTGAAGGAATTTGCTCGGATTAGGGGTTCTGAGATGAAAGGAGCAGGCAGCTGTGGGAGGCAGCCCCAGCATCCCGGCACAGCAGCTCCTTGCTTAGTGTCTTGCCTCTCACACAGGTTCCTCTGCCGGGTCTGGGGCTCAGGGGCAGCACTAGCAGCACCTCTGCTCTCCCCTCCCTTCTGGCCTAGTCACTCTTTTCGTGGTTGAAGCTGCCCTGGGACTTCCCAAGCTGTTATTTTAGCACCACGTCTGCTGCGCGGGGAACGTTTTGCTGGGTGTGCAGCACGTACCTCCTGCCTCTGGCTGCCGTTCCATTATTTTAATGCAACTTCTTGTTGCCTGGGGGGCGGGGGGGGGGGAAAGGTGGGATCCAGAGGTTCTCCTGGAAAAGGAGTGTACAACAAAGCTCACGTCTGGCATTTCAGAGATGTTTCTGTCTCTCCATCAGGGAGGCGGCCGAGGGGCTCGGCAGCGGCGCCGGGCTCGGGCCGAAGGGGTTTTATTCCTTGGTAGCTGCTTTGTCTGGACAGCTGAGCTTGGGAATTGAAACAAGAGTTGCTTAATCCTCTCAAACTACCCCGCAGTGTTAGTGAAACTCAGCTCTGCCCACAGACACCAGGGCTCAAGGAGCTTGTCTGTCTGGGCTGGGCTCTGGGTACTTAGCAGTGCTTGGAATAGCAAATCCCTCTGCGGAGCCAGGGGCAGGAGAGGTCTCTGTGTGGGGAGCTGTGCCCCTTGGCCTCTTCACCTGTGGTGCTGCAGGTGGCAGAGCTGCCCTGCTGTGGAGAGTGACCCTGCTGGTCCCCATCTGTGGAAAACCAGCCCCGGGTTGTAGGACAGCAAGCCCAGGGACAGGTGTCATCTGCTTAGGTCCCTGGTGGCTTGTCACCACGGTGTCAGTGCTGGAAGGCATCCTCATCCAAACATCTGGCACACCATGAAGGGCACAGGAGTCATCCAGAGACAGCAAAGCTGTGTTGAATCCAAGCCAGGTTCCTTCTCAGCTTCACGTGTTAGACCAAAAGAGGTTGTGTTCACCCTGACTTTGATCCTTGCTTGGCTTGAAATGTTTCTCCGTGTCTTCTTGTCGAAGGTGACCAGGCTTTGGGGGCAGGTTTTTGAAACGTGATTCTGGGGCCTCAGAAGGGCAGAGAGATTGTGTAGAAGGGCTGGTACTTTGTGCTGAAGATCCTGTCTTCCCAGTGCCACTCCAGTGTTTTCTGGGCTGGCTCTTGCTGTCCCAGAGGTCTCTGCAAAGCAGCCACCACCTGAGATAACAGCTCCATAGCTGGTTCTGCAGCAGGGGTTGGTCACGATGCTTTTTTTTTTTCATCTTTTCTTTTTAACAGCTGCCCCTTCCTTGCCAGTCACCTCACCTTGGCCATCCCCATCATTGCAGCCATCCTCTTCTTCTTTGTCATCAGCTGCTTGCTCCAGACAAGCTTCAGAGACCCAGGCATCCTGCCCAGAGCCACCCCAAGTGAGGCTGCAGACCTGGAAAAGCGGATCGGTGAGACTTGTGTCCCCTCCCCTGTGTCCCGAGAGTGTGAGTGTGTCTGTGCCACACGCCTCAGGCTCAGTGAGTCTCAGGAGAAAAGGCTGGAGTGTCAGATGATGAGGCAGTGCTTCAGAGAGAGGAGCTGCAGGGAAGCAGAGGTGTGGTTTTCCTGTCTTTTTTAATCCCGTCACATTCCCTTTGCAGCCAGTTCCTGCCTTCAGGATGGCACCTGAGGGGACAGAGCTCGGGGGACTGGCAGCTTGTGGTGGCATCAGTGTCCCAGAGATTAATATCACTGGGAACTGTGTGCCAGCAGCTGGGGGACCAAGATGTCCCCCTTCAGAGTCACCCTGCCAGGCTCTTGAAGACAGAGAGTGCCCGTGCTGTTCCTTAACAGTGCATGAGTTATTTTAGATGTTCTCCAAACTTGGAGGAATCTGACCATGCACCTTCAAAAAACGTGTGGTGAGGACTTGGGATAATTAATTTAGGCTTTTTAAGATGATGATTTGCCACTGAGCCTGCAGAGCCTCAAGGTGTTCTTTATTGTAATGGGCTCTCTAATGTGTGTCCTCATCTCAAACTGCTGTGTCACTGGTTTGGTGGTGGCCAAGAAGGATCTGGGGACCTTGTTGGTGTGACCTGTGACAAATGCTTTAGCAAAGCTAACGTGGGATGACTCCAGTCTGCCCTGCTAAAGGCAGTTGCAAGGCAGTGATTCTACATCTGACTAAAAAAATGGTTTTAAAATACCCTGAGAGTGGTTATTCACCTTTCTATTTATAAATACCTGAAGCAGTAATCTGGCTGCAGCTGTTGCCTGATGTACCAGCTGTTATTCTTAATATAATCCACTTATCCTCTTAACTTGCTCACTGGTGCATCTCTGTTGTCAAAGACTCCCTCGGAGTTGGGAAGGTGCTCTGGCAAGAGGGACTTCAAGAAGTAACCCCCAAAATTGCAAAGCTGAGGGAGATTTTCTAGCTCACACTTTTGCTGAGCAGAGAAACAGTCTCCAGCTGCCAGTGCCCAACGAGCAGTGAAGTGCCAGCACACACAGGTGTGACCAGTGGTGTCCCTAAAAATGCTCAGTTTTGACCTTGAGGAGCAGGAGAAATCCTCTTGTGCTGCTGATCTGTCAAATTTCATAGAATCCCAGACTGGTTTGGGCTGGAAGGGACCTCAAAGACCATCCAGTCCCAACCCCTGCATGGGCAGGGACACCTTCCACCAGCCCAGGTTGCTCCAAGCCCCATCCAACCTGCCCTTCAACACTGCCAGGGATGGGGCACCATTGAGGAATCATCAAATGTCAATGAGATCTGCCTGGAGCACTTGAGACCTCGTTGCCTTTCCCCACTGTGATGGAAATGAGTTGGGTTGGCACCGATGTGTCCTGGGGGATCCTTCTGCTGAGGTGATCCTGATTTCTGTGACTCAGATGCTTCCAGCAGAGGAGGAACCACAGTCTGTTGACAGATCATGTTGCCTCTTTCTGCTGTGATCCATTAGACAGGCAGAGCTGAGATGGTGTTGCTGGGTACATGAGCACTGCTGCTTTTCTGCTCTCTGCTCATCAATTACTGTGTGTTCTCAAAGCACTGGGCAGCTATTACTTCCTCTTGGCATCCCAGCAGCATCACCATGGAGCAGACAAGGAGAGGACATCAAAACTGCTGCAAGGAGCTGCCTGGAGTTCCTGGCTGCCCACCCTGCAACGAGCCCTGTGGGCTGAGCTGCCTTTTAGCTTAAAGTCAGGAACCACAGCATGTCAGGGGTTGGAAGGGACCTCTGGAGATCATCGAGTCCAACCCCCTTGCCAGAGCAGGACCAAATCTAGGGCAGGTCACTCGTAAATGCATCTAGATGGGTCTTGAAAGTCTTAAGAGAAGGAGACTCCCCAACCTCTCTGGGCAGCCTGTCCCAGGGCTCTGCAGCCTGATCCTTCACCCGGCCCGGGCAGCAGCTCTGGGTGGGGGGGCGGTGATAGAGGGCCTTGGCTTTCACCTGCACCCCTCTTACTGTGCCTCCTGGCCCTTGCAGACAGCATGGGGACCTCGACCTACCGCCCCCCAGCCCGCACCATGGAGGTGGTGATCAACAAGTACGTGGTGAAGCTCAAGTACTGCTACACCTGCAAGATGTTCCGCCCGCCCCGCACCTCCCACTGCAGCGTCTGCGACAACTGCGTCGGTAAGGGGGAGCTGCTGGGAGCCTCCCTGGGTGTTGAGGGGTGGTTTGTGTTCCTGGGCAGATGGATTTTGCTTCTCTTAAAGGCTTAGAAAGTGAGATTCTGAGTGGTTTGGGTTTTTTTTCTTTTTTTCCCCATTTCCCAGGGAAAGGGCGGGGCAGGGCAGTGGGGCAGCACGTCCAGGGCTCCGTGTCTTGGCTTCCCCTGCTTCTGAGGGGATGGTGCTGTGAAGTCATAGACTGGTTTGGGTGGGAAGAGACCTTAAAGATCATCTAGTCCCAACCCCCTGCATGGGCAGGGACACCTCCCACCAGCCCAGGTTGCTCCAAGCCCCATCCAACCTGCCCTTCAACACTGCCAGGGATGGGGCAGCCACAGCTTCCCTGGGCCACCTGGGCCAGGGTCTCACCACCCTCACACCCAAGAATTTCCTCCTCATGTCCAACCTAAACCTCCCCTGGCACAACTTGAGGCAGTTTCCTCCTGTTCTATCCCTTGTTCCCTGGGAGCAGAGCCCGACCCCCCTGGCTCCAACCTCCCCTCAGGCAGCTGCAGAGCCAGCAGGTCTCCCCTCACCTCCTTGTCTCCAGGCTGGACACCCCCAGCTCCCTCAGCTGCTCCTCAGTAAGGCTTTTGCTCCAGCCTCTTCCCCACCTTTGTTGCTCTAAACAAAGGGCTTTAGCAGCATCCGTGGAGAGCTGACTCCCCGTGCAGCTGCTCCTGCATAGTGTGGATGTGGGGACTGTGCTTCATCCAGGAGCAACCAACCCACCAGCAGTCACCGGACCCCGTGGTTCTAGTTAAGGAAGGCAATTTGGGGGTTGCCAAACATGTGTTAGGGAACGGACGTGGGTGGCTGTGAGTCCTCACACTGGAGAAGCTCGCTGGAAAGCAGTGGTGGCTGAGGCAGGGCCTGAAGAAGAAGAGGGCAGGGTCTGAAGAGGGGCAGACCTGTGCTTGCTGGGTGTGTGCAGTGGGCTTGGTTTGCTCTGCTGGCCACCACAGGACACTCCCCACAGCCCTGTCACTCTGCAGCAGCCCTTTCATTAGAGGGCAGGCTGTGTTCCAGGATCCAGGCACCTGCCCTGGCTTCCCAGGCAGTTTCTGTGGTTTTGGAGTCGTATCTTTATGGCTTTGAAAATTATTTTCTGCCCTGCAGAAGGTGCAGGGGGAGCTGACAGGCAGAAAGGGAGCAGGGATGCTGGGGACACACACCCAGTGCTGCTGGAAAAACTGCTGCACTTTCCCTTTCAGTTTTAGTAATAATAGATGTTACCAGTCACAAGGCTGGTGCTTATGAAGGGGTTTGGTGGGAGGAATGGTTTGGCCTTTGATGATAAAAAGGGCATGTGAGGAGGTGGCAGTGCTCTGCTGAGACTTCTTGCTGCCGTGCAGAGGGGCTCAGGCCTCGGGGTGGTGGGTGGCAGCTCCACGTGTGCCCCTCACCCTGTCCCTTTGTTCCAGAGAGGTTTGATCACCACTGCCCCTGGGTGGGCAACTGCGTGGGGAAGCGCAACTATCGCTACTTCTACGCCTTCATCCTCTCCCTCTCCTTCCTGACAGCCTTCATCTTCGCCTGTGTCGTCACCCACCTCACCCTGCGTAAGTCCCTGGGTGGGGGGGCTGCTGGGGGCGGCGCCAGCAGCGGTTTGTGCCCAGCTCCTGCCGCCGGAGGCAGCGCCGGGGTCTCTGTTCCCCTTGGGAAGGGTCTGGTTGCTTCACCTCAGGCTTTTCGTGGCCTGAATAGAGGGGGGGCTCAGGCTCTGGGGCTCCATCCTGCCCCTCGCAGCAGAGACGCCTGGGGAGCTGGTGGGGGGCTTGTCCCCTCCAGAGCACGGCAGCTGGTGGGAGCATCTGCTCTTAACCTGGCGGGGGAGGCAGCTTGTCCCTCAGCCCCAAACCTCCCGGAGCTGTGTCTGACATCCCTGCGGAGCCACAGGCTGCTCGGGCAGCTCCCGTGGCCGGGGGGGGCTGTGCTGGGGTGGAGCTCTGGCTGGAGAGGGGAGGCTGCCTGGTGGGATGTCATCCCTTGTCCCGTTCTGCTTTCCAGGCTCGCAGAGGGATGGTTTCCTGGCCACTCTGAAGACCACACCTGCAAGATATCCTTCTGGGGCTTTGCTCAGCCTGGCCAGCAGTGCTGCAGCAGCACTGCCCCTGCCCCTGCCCTGCAGGGACCTCTGCCTGGGGGCACCTTTGTGTGCCTTCCACAGCTTCATTTAGCCCCCAAGCTGCCTGGCTGGGACAGGCAGGCATCTCCTCACCTGTAGGCTGGTAACATCAAATTGGGAAGGCTTTTAATTCCTTCTTTACCCCCCTGCCAGGGACTAAGGGTGGGTGACAAACTTGCTTCCCAGTTTATAAGGTGATGTGGACAGGGAAGCAGCTGGAGCAGGCTGTGCCTGCTGGGATGTTGCTGGGAAGCTTGCTGGGACGTTTTTGTGGCCCATACCTCCCAAAACAATCCTCTGCTTCTCCTTGCAGGATGATTTTTGTTCCGAGACTTCCTTGACTTTTGTTTTTACTGTGCTGGAGCTGGTGATTTGTTTTTTCTCAGTCTGGTCTATTTTGGGCCTCTCAGGTTTTCACACTTACTTAGTGGCCTCCAACCTGACGACAAATGAAGATGTAAGTACCTGGACACTTGTCCTCCTCCTTCTGCAGCACCTGGACACTTGTCCCTCTTCTGCAGCACCTGGACACTTGTCCTTCTGCAGGGTTGGCCCTGCTCCTTCCCCAGCAGGGGTGAGTCTTGCAGGAGACCCTTGGCTGCCTGCCCCTGTGCAGTATCTCAGTGAGTCCTGCTGCCTGCTCTGCCTGTGATAACCCACAGCAGAGCAAACCACCCATGCCCAAGGCACTTCAGCTGTAGTTTCAGGTCACTGAGGGGGGAGGAAAGAGCAGGGGACTGTTCTACACGTGTGACTTGGCAGTGTCAGGCTGCAGGGGTCAGGCATTGAAATGTTAGAAGGTTCACGTGGGGTTTTTTTTTCCAGTCTGCGTGTGGCCTTGCTTAAAATTAGGAGTTCTGAGGTTAAAAAAAGAAGGCTGCCCCCAGAGATTTGTCTGGGTGTTAGTGTGGGAGGTGGGTGATCTTAATTCAGCATCCCACAGAACCACAGGTTTCCTCTGAGACCCTGGGCAAGTCCCTTGGTCTCAATCAGTTCCTCATGTCTGAGAGGCAAAGTGTTCAGACCTCTCCTGGTGAGGCTCCCCTCAAAGCCTGGGCTGTGTGCAGGTTGCCAGCCCCAAACCAGTCCCCTCAGCAGGACAAGTTGTATGGAAAGCAGGATCAGCTCCTCAGAAGGAATGAAAATTCACCCTTTTGGCCAGAAGTACCTGTTATCCTTGCTGGAAGCTTCCAGCCCTGCAGAAGGCAGGTTTGCATCCCTTTGTTGTTGGTTTTAAAATTCTTTTTCCCCTTCCCACCTTTCTGTTACGTTCAGAAGTGTTGGGAGAACTGGGCAAGGCTGTAGGTGAAGCTGGTGGAGGTTGCACCCCAGGACTGGGTGCAGCAGGTCTGGAGCACTGGGCCAGTTGTCTCTGTGGCTTTGTTGCCCACGTTGCCAGCCTTGTGCTGCAGCTGGGGAGGGGAAGTAGAAACAAGAGGAGGAAATGTGATGGTGAATGGTTGGCTGCACCAGGGGCCTGGGGCCAGGTACAGCATCTGTCCCCTGCTCTGTGCCCACGCTTGGTTTCGAGATCAGGGTCCCAGTGGCAGCTGCTCAGGGTGGGGACAGATGAGATTGTTTCTTCCTGCTCCCTCTGCAGCAGGGCCTGGGATTCCCCTTGTTGTTTGTTCAGCCTGAAGGGCCCAGGAGGGACCACGAGCTTGGAGCCCTGCTCTGAGGAGCTTCCAGCCCAGGAGAGAGTGAGGGGAGCAGGAAGGAGCTGGCCTTGGAGATGGTGCCACTGAGGGTGCAGCCTGGGGAGGACGCAGCTTTGGAGCCTCAGCTGCAAAGGTTGAGCCTTGGCAGGGGCAGGAGCAGCATGTTCCTGGCTCCTCTGTGCCCTTCTGCAGCTGTCCTTGTTCCAGCAAAGGAGGCTGCAGAAGGACAAGCCTCCCACCTCCTGACCAAGGTTTGAGTCCATTTTCACGTGATGGTTTCCTGTCTTCACCTGGATGTTTTCTTTCCCTTTCAGATCAAAGGGTCCTGGTCAAATAAGAGGGGCTCAGAGTTTGCCAATCCCTACAGCCATAAAAGTATCCTCACAAACTGCTGTGCAGTGCTGTGTGGACCTTTCCATCCCAGGTAAGAGCCTTTGACCTCCACGGTGTTGGGAGTTGCACCCTGCTCTGGGAGAGGGGCCTTGGAAAAGACAGATTGTTGTGAGTTGGGGGAGATGGTGTCAGCACCAAGAGATCTGCTCCCGTGGTGGGGAAGCAGCTTCCCACTGTCTGCAGAGGAAGGCTGGACACGTGGATAAGGAGATCACAGAGTCATGGAATGGTTTGGGTTGGAAGGGAGCTCAAGGATCATCTAGACCCCCTGCATGGGCAGGGACACCTCCCACCAGCCCAGGCTGCTCCAAGCCCCATCCAACCTGCCCTTCAACACTGCCAGGGATGGGGCAGCCACAGCTTCCCTAGGCAACCTGGGCCAGGCTCTCACCACCCTCACAGCCAAGAATTTCCTCCTCATGTCCAACCTCCATCTCCCCTCATTTGGAACCAGAACACGATGTGCCCAAGAAACACGTGACCATGGAATTCTGCTCCCAAGACACACTGAGCCTGCACCTGCAGCAGAATGTCCCTGGAGATGTAACTTGCTTCTGTGCTTGAACTTGGCAAGTTTGGGTCACTTACAGTTGTTTTGTGGAGTTTGCAGCTTCAGACACATTCTGCAGTTCAATAAGGGGACAGTGACAGCAGCAAAGGGCTCTGCAGCAGATGGGAAATACTGGGAATGACAGTCCTCCTGGGCACGTGGTCTTCCTCCTGTACTCTGAGGACTGAGCACTGTGGCCACCAGGAAGCTGAGATGTGGCAGTGTGGAGACCCCGGGTTTTAACAACACTTGGGTTCCCTGAAAAGCTCGGTCCTGTCCTGCCAAAATGCTCTTAAGAGAACCCACCTTGAATCCAGGGTGAAGGTGGGCAGGTCCCTGCAGGTGGGAGAAGCTTTGGGCCCGGGGCAGGGGCAGCTGCAGTGCTGGATTCTCCTGCTTGGTCACAAGAGGGTGCAGCTGGGCAGAATCAGGCCCTGCACGTTGGCTTGGAGCTCTTGGCCTGTCCCGGGGCATCTGAGGATCCTGCAGAGAAGTTTATTCACTGGATCCAGGTTGGAATTCTCCTCCAAAGGAAGAGGTTGGGCAGCTGGAGTCAGAGGGTGTTTGACACTTGGGTCTGGCCCTGCTCTCTCAAGTGGCCCCCAGGTTTTGGTTGGGTTTGGAGGTGCTGGAATGCCAGTGCTGCCATCCAGAGAGGGTAAATGTTTGCATTCAGGGAGCCAAGGTGGGGAGAGAAGTGTTTCACTCCAGTTCTTCCCTCCTTCATGTTGTGAAGACCTGTGGCTGCTCCCATTGGGGTTTGTGGTGTCCCAGAGCTTTAACTGTCTGTCTGGTGGCTTCTGTGATGAGTCTGTGGTTTCTCTAATGGGCAGGGAGCAGAGTTACCCATCTTTTACATGGGGAGAGTCCTCTGCTGCTTGTGAGCTCCCATCTCCACGGAGCCTCCATGTCCTGAACTCCTCTCCCCTTGCACCTTTCCCTTTCTGTCTTCCAGTTTGATCGACAGAAGAGGATTTGTCCAGCCAGATGTTGGGACCCCATCCAGTCCTAAGAGTGAAATCCCTTCTTTTGGAGCCAAAACTGACACCAGCATGGTAGGAGGAACTCCCTAGCAGTGCTGGGATGTAGCCCAGTGCCTGTGGTGCCTGCACCTCACTCCTGCCACCACCTTCTCCTCTCACCATCTCCCCAGCCTCCAGCAGGACAGCCCTGGCAGGCAGAGCTGCCAAAGCCTCAGCCAAGCCAAACCTTGCCTTTCTTCTTTTTTTTTTTTAAGTTTATTTATTTTCTTTTTTCTTTGTTTGTTTCACTGTGATGTGGCCTGTCTGGGCTTTCAACTGATAGAGCCCAGCTGTGTGCAAGCAGGGGGTCCCTGCAGCACCCAAGAAGCAAATTAGGGCTGGGGAGCCCAGCAGCCCCCAGAGGGGTCACCCCTGACTCCAGGGGGTCATTGTGTCCTCCTGTGAGCAATCAGGTGGGCCAAGGGTGGGAGGTGGGGTCTTGGAAACCATTCCTGCTCTGAGCTGGGCTGTCACACCTCATCTTCTGGGCTGGTGGAGGTGTGAGCTCCCTGCTCTCCTCGTTATCTCCATGGACATCTCGTGTGCCAACACAGAAGGGCTGTTCTGTCTCTTCATGGCCAGGTTCTCACCTTGGCTGCTGCTGGAGCAGCTTTTCCAGAACCTGCTGTGCCTTGGGAAGCTGAGGCTGTTCCTCTGGGTGGACTCTGGCTCCCAGCAGACCTAAAAGCTGGTTAGATGTCCCAGCTGCTCTTGGCCCTGTTTCCAGGCTGGTCACTGAGGGAACTCTTGATGTTTTGGCCCTGCCAGTGAGCAAGACATTTTGCAGCAAGGCCACAGCTTAGAATGACTCTCCTTTTAATGGGGAAGAAAAAAACATGCAGCATTTTGTGACTTCCATCATGAGATGCTGGCTGGCAGGGCTAGAGCTGGAAGATTTGGGAACCTTGGCTCTCCAGGATCATGTCCTGTCTGGAGGAGACCAAAAGGCAAGAGGAAAGTGTGTGAATCACTGTGGATCACACCCTTCCCAGGGGGAGTTTTGAGCTGGTGCTGGTCTCTGGTGGCCTCACCTTGTGCTCTCTGGGTGTCTGGCCAGCAGATGAGGGCAGGACTGTCCCCAGCTCCTCAGGAACCATTCCCATCAGCCTGGGCTCACCCGTGAGCATTGCTCCAGGCCTGCAGAGCCACAGGAGAGCCAAGCTGGGTCCTCACTGACACTGGAGCACGTGCAGGGGAGTCACAGACCTTGGTAGCAATACTTGAATCGTCTCCTTAAAAAGCTGCTGGATATTTTTGCACAATTTGTAGATTTGTTGTTGTGTCTTTTCTTCTCCGTAGGACTGTTTCTCTTCAGTGCAGGTAGAGTTTGGGAGCAGCAGGGCAGAGGGTGGCAGGGCTGTGTCCCAGCCTGCCTGCTGAGCTGTCCCTGCCCCAGACACACGTTCTCCAACCTTGGAGCAGCACGTTCCTGGGGACAGCCTGTCTGTCCCCACCGAGCTGTGCACAGTGAGTGGCCACCCCAGCCCACACCCAGCTCCAGGGCATGGCAGAGACACAGGTTTCCCCCCAGCCCTGCATTTCTGGCTGGTTGCACAGAGATCTCAGTGTTTGTTTGCTGTGGCCACCAGCTCTACCTTCTCCTCCACGAGGAGCCAAGGTGAGAACGTGGTGGTGCCAGCTCAGTCTCTACCAGGTGGGGCTTCACCATCCTGGGAAGCTCCTGGTGCTGCTCTGTGGCCACCAAGGCCCCACAGCTTCAGGGACCAGGTGCTTTAGCATGTGTTGCAGCCAGAGAGGTCACCCTGCCCTTCCCTCCCTGCTTCTCCTGCAGGGATGTCCCCAGTGGGACTTGTCCCTGCCATGGAGGAGCCTAAAGCTGTGCAGAGAGGTGCTGGGGGGCAGGGAGCAGTGTTGGGGGTGTTATCAGGGGCCAAACTCCTTCCTGTTTTTATTTAAACTGGTTTCCTTTGTTACTCAACATAATAAAATTATATTTTTAAAGAGTTAATTGCTTGGATTATTATTTTATTCCTTGAAGACAGAAGAAGGCAGGTGTCTCAGAGTTTAACAGGTGGCAGTTGGGCTCTTTTATGAACTCCTACACCCTCCTGCAGGGTGGGGCTGTGAGGGGTGCTGGGCAGCACTGGTGCTGCTGTGGCTCTTGCTGGAGCAAAGGGATTTTCTGTCCCATGTCTCCAGGCTGGGCAGGATCTCACCCACTCCCTGGTCCCCTTCCCACAGGAGCCATCACCTTTCATCCATCACCTGAGCATCCTTTCCCCACCCACCTCCCGTGGTCCAGGGCTGGACCTGGGCTAAGTTTGTGGTTTCTCTGATGGGCAGGGAGCTCAGTTATCCATGAGCTCCCATCTCTGCTGAGTCTTCATGTCCTTAACTCTGCTCCCCTTGCACCTGGAACCCGTGGTTCCCTCTGTCCAACCCAGCCCTCTCCAGCAGATGTTGAGGTGTGTAACCTCTGGTGTCTTCTCCAGGAGGATGCCTGCCAGGACTTTGCCATTTCCTGCACAGCCTGATGGGATTTGTCCCCTCCTTGGACCTTAGCCCTGCTCTCTGAGGGGAAGCTGGTAAGGAAGCACTTTCTTCTCCCTCTCATCCACTTGAGCAACCCATCTCACCTCCACTGCATGAGCAGCTCTGCCCATGGAGCCCATCATCACCCTCCAGTTGTCTGGACATCCATGTGTCCCGTCCATCCCACGGGGGCAGCCAGCCCTGGGATGTGGCAGAGGGGTTGCCCACAGCCTTGCTGAGAAGAAAAGGATGGTTTCCTCCAGTTTTTTTACTGGAGTCTGGTCCAAAGTGGAGCCACCTGGGCTGTGTGTGCCTGATGATGCTTGGAAAAGAGCGTGGCTGAGGGTTCATGAAAACTGGATGTGACACTTCGTGCCACGGTCTGGCAGATGTGGTGGTGTTGGCTCATAAGCTGGACCTGATGATCTCAGAGGTCTTTTCCAGCCTCAGTAATTCTGTGATTCTCTGTGATTCTGGGAGGCACATCAGGGTGGGTTGTGCTCAGTGGAGCTGCCATCAGGCTTGGGGGAAGCCCCCAAGAGATGCAGATTCAGTGTTTGGAGCAGCAGAGTAGGAGCCTGGAATAGATTTCTAATCCAAACCCAAACAGATTTCTCATCTGACCTACTCTGTGGTTTGGGCAATCCCTCCCCTTCCTCCCTCTCTGCCTGTTTTCCTCTTGGTCACACCAGATTCCTTCTCCAACCTGTCTAAAGTTTCTTGCAAAGCCCATTGCACCCAGGGGGGCTGTGGAGCTGCCCCTCACCCTCCCTGCAACACCCCACAAGCTCCTGCTTCCTCCAGCCGTGGTGACAGAGATGGAGGAAGGTTCCCAGCACTTTTCCCCCATCCGGAACCATCTCCCCACCAAACCTGGGTGCTCGGCTGTGCTCCCTGCTTCTCACTCCTGGATTCCTGGCAATAACCTTCTCTCTCTCTCTCTCTTTCCTCCCTCTCCTCTCCCTCCCACCGGGTGGATCCAGTGTCGGGAGCCCTGGCAGCCCCTGCTGGGGCACCCTGGGGGGATCCAAGCCCCCCGAGGGCACCACCCACGGCTCCAGCCATCACCACCACCAGTGCCTCCTCTCCCAGGACCAGCTCCTGCTCCTCCCTCCCAGCCGGAGAGAGGGAGAGAAGCAGCCGTGCCAGCAGGAAAAGCTTTTCCCGGCCGCTGCGGGAGGCGGGATGTTGATCCCGCGGGTTCCCAGCCCAAAGCCATAGCTCCATCCCCCCCGGGGGCAATAACCGGGGCTCCTGCTGCCTCGTCCCGGTCCGCAGCAGCCCCATCCCGGGGAGGTGTCCCCCCATCCCGGGGGAGGTGTCCCCCCATCCCAGGGGAGGTGTCCCCATCCCGGGGGCGGTGTCCCCATCCCGGGGAGGTGTCCCCCCATCCCGGGGGAGGTGTCCCCCCATCCCGGAGGAGGTGTCCCCCCATCCCGGGGAGGTGTCCCCATCCCGGGGGCGGTGTCCCCATCCCGGGGAGGTGTCCCCCCATCCCGGGGGAGGTGTCCCCCCATCCCGGGGGAGGTGTCCCCATCCCGGGGGAGGTGTCCCCATCCCGGGGGAGGTGTCCCCATCCCGGGGAGGTGTCTCCCCATCCCGGGGGAGGTGTCCCCATCCCGGGGGCGGTGTCCCCATCCCGGGGGCGGTGTCCCCATCCCGGGGAGGTGTCCCCCCATCCCAGGGGAGGTGTCCCCCATCCCGGGGGAGGTGTCCCCATCCCGGGGGACGTGTCTCCCCTCCCGCCGGTGCCCCGCTCCAGCGGCTTGTGCAACGGGCAGGTTCCCAGCCCAGCCCCTGCCGTCCCGCACCAGCCCCGCAACCAGCCCCGCTCCCCGCCCCTCCCTGCGGCGCAGGACCCTGCGGAGGGGAGTGGGTGCTGCTCAGAGCTGAGCCTTGCACACCCACCCCCCCCAGCTCCCCCTTTTCCTCCCCAGTCTCAGCGTGGCTCTGGTTTCAGGGGCCCCGCAGCACCTGGAGGCTCCAGCGCCGGGTCCTGCCAGCCGGGTCTGTGCCCCCCCCCCCCCCTCCAGCCCAGTAGGTTTCACCATCTATTTATGCCTTTGACTTTTGTAACGAATTAAAAGTTTCTCCTATTTACTCTACGCCAGCGTCTGGCTGCTCTGCCCGTGGAGGGAGCTCGTGCCCGGGCACGCCGGAGCTGCGGGAGCTGCGCTGGGAGCTCCCCAAAACCCCAGCCCTGGCACTGGCCGTGGCTTGGAGGGGAATTTCAGCCTCCCGTGGCTCTGCCCCCCTCCCTGTACAGTGTTGGGGGGAGAACACACGAGCCTTGGTGCTGGGGAAGGAGCCACGAGCAGTGCCCGTGGGACCCCTGGTAACAGTCACACCCCCCCCCGAAAGCCCCCAGAGCTCCGGGCAATGTCTCAGGAACCCCAGAGACAGCTGGGCTGGAGGGGTGAGGGTGGGGGGGCTGGGACCATCCTTCCAGGGCTGCAGCGTGCCAGGGCTCCAGCATTCCCATTCACAGGAAGGGCCTCCTGCTCCTCTGCCTCCTGCCTGCCAGGATGGAGCCCACGCCTGCCTGCACCATCCCAGCCCAGCTTGTGGGGACAGGCAGCAACCCCCAGGACTGGTAATTCTCTTTCTTGGGGCTGGTCTCCCTCTCTCCGGGGCTGGTCTCTGTCTCTCTCCAGGCCCCGTGCACCTTCTGGGGCTCCTCTTCATCACCCAGGACACCCCCCCCCAGGTGCTCCACAGGGCGATGCTGCAGCTGAGCTCGCTCACAGGGATCTGAGACTCTTCACCAATTTTTCACTAAACCGGTAGAACGGAATGTTTCCTCAGCCTCCCCTCAGCCCATTGCAGCCAGAATTTGGCAGCAGCTCGGCCCCCCTTTGGCAGGAGCTGCTGGCAGATCCCTCAGCTGAGCCTGAGCCCTGGCACAGCCCAGCTGAGCTTCCCATGGGGGTCTAGGGGGTCCCATGGGGGTCTTGGGGGTCCCATGAGGGTCTGGGGGGTCCCATCGGGGTCTAGGGGGTCCCATGGGGGCCGAGGTTCCCCCCTTGGGGTCACTCTGAGAGCAGAGCTGACAAGGAGGGATCAAACAGCCCCAAAGCAGCTGGGCTGGCCCAGGTTTTGAAGCCAGGCTGGTGACAAGAGCTTCACCAGGGCTGGGGGGCTGCAGACCCCCCCGTGCTGACCCCCCCCGGAGAACTTTTGTGAACTGCAGCCTGATTCCCACTGGGAATTGGTCCCTTCTATTTTTTGCAAAGGCAGGAGGTGGGTTTGAGAGTGCTGGGGACATGGGGCTCCCAGCCCCTCTGTGGGGGCTTCTGTGCCTGGTTGAAGCTTGTAGAAGCCCCCTCAGGGGTCTCTGTCCCCTCCCTGCACCGTTTCTGCTGGGCAGAGGGTGGGAGATGGGCGGTGGTGTCCCCGGTTCCTTTGGGAAGTGCCTTTTCCCGACTCAGCAGGGTGTGATCTGGATCCTGCCCCTCCAGGGAAGGAGCTTGAACCGTCAGCAGGTGCAGCACGTGGTGAGGTTGGTGCTGAGGGGGGGGGGGACATGGAGGGGCTGGATGTGAACCCCTCACCGGGCAGGGGGACCCCAGACCCACCAGCAGCTTGGCTGGGAGGGGGTGAAGAAGCCCCCCCTGCCCCATCCCAGCAGGGTGGGGAGGGAGAGGTGTGGCGAGGGGGGAGTTGTTTCTTGGGCTGCACGTGGTTGGGAAAAACATCATCAAATCCTAGAAGACCAGGTTGGAAGGGACCTCAAGGATCAGCTGCTCCAACCATCCCGGGTGACAGCAGAGATTCAACGAGGGGACCCAGCTTTAAACCGCGACACACAGCCCCCCTGTTCCCCCCCCCCCCCATTTCCCTTGGGAGGCTGCACATTATCCAAGGGGTCTTCCTCCCCCCCCCAGCACCCTCCATCTCCCCATTCCCGGGGTGGGGATGGACACACCAGCTGATCCCAAAGTTGCTGGCACCTGGAGCTGGGGTGAGTAAAGCAACGAGTCACCACGATACGTAGTTTAAAAATCCAAAACCCCCCCCCCAAAAGAAAAAAAAAGAACCTAAACCCCCCCACAACCCCTCTCAGCCTTGGCCGGGTGCCCGCCCCGCCCCGCACGGCTCCCGCACGGCAGATAAGGCCGTTCCGGGCCGGGCCAGGGACTCGCCAACCCGACGTGTGGGGACAAGTCGGAGCAGATCGAGAGTGAAACTGTTTCTGCAACACCAAGCGCTGATCCTAATCGGGGCGGCGCGGCCCCCCCCGCGGCCCCGCAGCCCGGGTTCGGTCCTTACACACACAAACCCGACGTGAAACCGGCCCCGAATCCTTCTTGTGACTTTGGGGGGGATGAGTCAAGTCCCCAGGGAGCTGCTGGGATGGGGGGGAGGGGGAAGAGAGATGGGGGGACCCTGAGGTCAGCAGGGTGGACTGGGGGGGGGGTGTCCCGGTACCGGAGGGGGGTTTTTTTTGGGGGGTGGTTCCCGGTACTGGAGGTGCTGGTTGTTTTTTTTTTTGGGGGGTGTTCCCGTTTCGGGGGGGTTCAGGCTGGTCCCATCACGCGGCAGCTCAAAGGCTTTGGGGCGGTGTCCCCCGTCCCCCCCCCCCGGGCTGCTGAGCCTCTCGCTGCCTCAGTTTCCCCACCTGTGGGAATAAATACCTGCCCGTCAAGCCCTCGCAATTAAGAGCGGAGTTAATCACCATATAAAAACGACAGTGATATGATTTTTTTTTTTTTTCTGGGGGGGGAAACCACTTTTACAACCAGACACACCCCGTGCCCCATTTCTCTCCGGGGGGGGGGATGAATGACGGTCGGGAAGACCCAAATCCTGCTGTGTGCCTGTGTCCCCCCCACCCCAAGAAATGCTGACCCACTGGTTCTAGCAGTGGGGTGGGGGGTCCCCTAAATCCCCGGGATGGGTGGTGGCTTCGGGGACCCCCCCCCCGGGGTACCCGTGGGTGCTGCAGCGAGCACCAAACCCCCCCGCCCTGGGGGGGCTCTGGGATGGGGTTGGGGGGTGGTTCGTGGGGCAGGGCGTTGGCTGCCCCCCCATACACACACCCCCCCCCTTCACCCCTTCCCCAGCACCCATGGGTGAGGATGATTCACGGCAATTTTCCTTTTAAGGCTGGGCTGGGCAGGGGAGGAAGCAGAGGAGGAGGAGGAGGGTGAGGAGGACACTCCTTCGGCCTCGCTGGCTCCTCCCGCTCTCGCTCGAGGCTCCGACGCTCCAGCCAAAAACGAATCCCGGCGGCGGGACCGGCAGAGGCTCCGACGGCTCCGAAGGCTCCTCTCCCGAGCTCTGCCCTGCGCCCCGCGCTCCCGACCATGGCAAGAAACCACCAAGTGCAGAAGGCCAAGCTGGCCGAGCAGGCCGAGCGCTACGAGGACATGGCAGACTTCATGAAGGCGGTGGTGGAGCACGGGGAGGAGTTGTCCAACGAGGAGCGCAACCTCCTCTCGGTGGCCTACAAGAACGTGGTGGGTTGCCAGCGCTCGGCCTGGAGGGTCATCTCCAGCATCGAGCACAAAACTGAAGAGGGGGATGACAAGGCCCAGCTGGTGAACGAGTATCGGGAGAAGGTGGAAAAGGAGCTGAACAGCGTCTGCAACAACGTCCTGAACCTGCTGGAAACGCACCTCATCCACAGGGCGAGTGACCCTGAGAGCAAGGTCTTCTACCTGAAGATGCAAGGCGACTATTTCCGATACCTGGCCGAGGTGGCCACTGGGGACAGTCGCAAGACGGCGATCGAAAGTGCCCAGAAAGCCTACCAAGAGGCCATGGACATCAGCAAAAAGGAGATGCAGCCCACGAACCCCATCCGCCTGGGGCTGGCCCTCAACTTCTCCGTCTTCCACTACGAGATCGCCAACGCCCCCGAGCAGGCCATCTCCCTGGCCAAGACCACCTTCGACGAGGCCATGGGGGACCTGCACACGCTCAGCGAAGACTCCTACAAGGACAGCACCCTCATCATGCAGCTGCTCAGGGACAACCTGACGCTATGGACAGCCGAGTGCGCCGGAGAAGATGGTGGAGAGGCCGGTGAAGAGCCCAAGAACTGAGTGGCCTCCCCGGCGGAGACGGGGACTCCCCACCCCCCCCCCTCCAGTCCCTTCAGCATCTCTTCACGGTTTAATTTTTTTGGGGTTGTTGTTTGTTGGTTTTTTTGGGGGGTTGTTTGTTTTTTTTTTTTGGGGGGGGGTTGGAAAATGTCTTGGCTCCCCCCCCCCCGTGGCTCCCCCAGCCTGGATGGCAGCAGCAGGGCTGGGTGGGGGGCTTGTGTGTTGAGGTGTTTGCTGGGCAGCTTTGGCTTGGCCCCCCCAGTTCCCTCTCCCCGTCCTCTGCTCTGGGGACGGGGAAAGCAGGGAGGGAAGGGGTGTGTGTGGGGGGGGTGGCTCCATCCCAGAGGGCTGCCAGCCCCCCACTATTTAACATTTGGGGGCAGGGGAGCACGTCCCAGCTCCAACCCCCCCTGGGGCTGTGACGGGAGGAAGTGACGGGCTGGGATGAAGGGTTTGGGGGTGGGGGATCTGGGCAGACCCCCCCATCCCGAGGAGGGGGTGTCACCTGTTGCCAAAGCCTCTGTGCTCTCCAATAAACCATCTCCTGCACTCCTGCCTCTGCTCTGCCTCGTCTCTCCCCCGCGCACGTGTCCGGGCAGCTCCTGCTGCCGCCGGGCACCCTCTTCCCCTCCCGCCCCAGAATCTGCTGCACCGGTTCGGCTGCTCCCAATCCCACCCCCCCCCCCCGATCCGTCATGGGAGGGGAGGGAAGGGGGGTGTGGGGAGGGGTCTCAGGGTGCTCAGGGAGCCCCGGGGAAGGGTTTGCTGGGTGGCTTCTGGCTCGGATTTTGGCAGCTGTGGTGGGGATGTGGTGACTTCCAGCTCCCTGGGGTCCCCACGCCAGCAGCGGGGTGTCCCCTTTGCTGCAAACCCACAGTGCCCCCCAAAACCCCCTCCCCAGGGGACCCTAGGTCAACCCCCCCCCCCCCACCTTCCCAAGCTGTCCTCCGTGTCCAAGGTGGGGCTGGTTCCCCTCCAGCAGCTTTGGAGCGACATGGGGACCAACCCTGGGATGTCACCGGGGTGGGGATGTCCCCAGGGGAGGTCCTGGACGTGTTGGGATGGGAGAAAAGCTCAGCACTTCTGGCCCTGGCTCCTGGCCACAGCAAAGGGTGCAGCTCACCCAGCACGGGTTTCCCTCCCCACCCTCCTCACCAACACCCCCCCCCCCCCCCCCACCACCACCTCCCGCCACCAGCACGAGTTTCGACATGAAAAAAATAATTACAATAAAATACAGTCATGGCACCCTGGGCTATGAGCTCATCAGATCAAGCAGGGCTGGGCAGGAGCCTTTGATGGGAACGCCGGGATGCCGGGAGGAAACGCGCCGTGACTCAGGCCGCGCCGCCCCGGCTCGGCGGGGTCCCCACTGGGGGACACTGGGGACACGCCAACCCCTGAGCCTCCCAGCCCCCGGGTTGGGGGGGTGCCAGGAGCTCCCTGGGCTCTGGGGAATACATGAGGCACGGCTGGGAAAGCAACACCCCTTGACGCAGGGAGCAGCGGGTGCCCGGGCTGGCCTGGGGTGTGAGGAGGTTTGTGAGGTCTCGGCCGTGGGAAACTCGGGGTTGGCTTGTTGGGGGGGGGGGGGGTTTGGGCTGCACCACCCGGGACCTGTTCCCTTGGGGTGGGACAGCAGCAGAGCTGGGCGCAGAGCCCAGGGGATCAACCCACCCTGCCAGCCCCCTCTCCAGCCCCAGCACAGCACCTTCTTGGAGCCAAGAGGCAACCGAGGTGGGGGGGGGCTGGTCCTCTCCGTGGCCCCGGCAGGTTGTAATTTGCTCAGCAGGTCCCAGCTGAGCTGGGGGGGGCCCCCGGCAGTGTCGGGGAGCCCCAGTCAGTCCCTGGGGGGAGGCCAGTGAGGGGGCCCTGACGCTCGGTCTCCACCCGGCCCCGGGTGCCTCCAGCCTGGGAACCTGCCCCAGACCCTGTAATTAACCAAACCAGGTCTGGGCAACGTGAAAAACGAGCCCAGGGCTTTCACTGGCCCTTGACCCCATGGGCTGGGGACACCAGCAGCCCGGGCTGGTTAAACTGGGATGTGTGTGTTGAGGGGGGGGAGGGGGGCAGTGAGCAGGTGGGGTGTTCTGGTGACCAGGGAAAGGGTAACCAGGAGTGGGTGTCCTCTCCTGTCAGTTTTTAGGGTGGGGTGACTAAAGGATGAGGGGGCTCCTACCAACTTTCCCAGGAGTTACTGATTTGCCCACCCCTCAAATGGCCGGGCTGGGCAGGAGGACTTTGCTCCCCAGCATCCCAGCTGGTCCAGCAGCTTTTGGGGGATGGAAGCCCCTGTCACACACACACACACACACCCCTCCATAGGGTTTAGGCTACTAAAACAGGTCTGTGGGGCAAGCAGGGGCTACTGCCCGTGGCCACGCTGCCTGCAAAAGGCTCAGCCAGCCCTGAGTGGGGCTGGGGGGGGAGCTGCAGGACCCACAGCCTGGTTTGTCCCTTGTCCCCAGCTCTCATGGCCTCTGTGCTGGGGGAGCTGGCCACCTGCAGGGCCAGCTGAGGCTGTGGTGACACCCAAGGGAGACAGCACTGGGTGGGTGTCACCCCAGGCAGGCACCGAGGTGAGCCAGGCTTGCCCTGGGTGGCTCTTTTTAGGTTTTTTTTTTTTGGATTTTAGGAGAGGATTTTCATTCCAAACCCCCCCGCCCACATGGAGCAACTCACAGCCCTGTCCTGGAGCCAGCAGCCCCCAGCCTGTCCTGGGACAGACACCGGGGGGGGGGGTCACACTGGCCCCACCCTCTGGATTTGATCCCATCTCTTCCATCCCGCAGCCCTGGTGAAGGAGGGGACACAGCAAACCCCAGCTTGGTGGATGCACCCAAACCCCTCCAAGCTCAAAAACCCAAGGTCTCACAGGAGGTCAGGGTGGGCTCAGCCTCTCCCAGCACCAGTTTTGGAGGGGCTGGGGCAGGTAGGACCAGCTCAGCAGAAAGCCTGCCCCCTCTCCCCAGGGACGTGCCTCATTTGGGGTGACTAATCCTGGCCCCTGGCCCTGGCTGATTGCTCAACGGGAGTGACAGGAGCCAAAGTGTCACCTCCCTCAGCCCCAGGAGCCTTGGAGGGGCCGTCCCCTCCCAGCGTGGGGACAAGTGGCTGCAGGAGCAGGATGGATTTCACACCCAGGCTCCCCGGTCATCCCTGCTCACTGCAGAGCCCTTTCCTGCTTCCCCCCTTGACCAGGAGCAGGGAATATCATCCCCACTGAGCTGCAGGTCCCAGTTCAGCCCCTGCTTCCCAAGTCCCAGCTGGGAAGAGCTCCCTGGGGTGAAAAGGTGGCACTTTTCAGGCTGTGGCTCTTTCAGCAGCTCTATTGCTTGGACACAGCAGAGGTTCCCTCAGCTCAGAGGTTTCCATCTTCTCCAGCAAGGCTGGGGCTGCAGATCCTGCCTGGATATTAAAATAAAAATTAAAAAACCCCAAACAGCCACAAGAGCTTTGATGGCTCTTGCATAACTCCAGCTTGACCTGACAAAATCCTTTAAAGCCACCAAATCTCTCAAAGCCATGAAAAAAACCCACCATAAAAGTCACTCTTTCATTTTCTTTCTTCCTGTGACCAGGTCTGCCCCCTCTTCACAGCAACCACAGGGCTCGAAGACAAGCCCACAAGGCCAGGATGGAGCTCCAGTTATGGGTCCATCAGCTTCCAGCCCCAGAGAACACTGGACTGTGTGGTCACCAGGTTCCAGCCAGGAATACCCAGGGGAAGTCCTTGGGGTCTGGGGAAAAGAACTTGGGCCTTGGGAGCAGAGAGGAATTTTGACTCTGAAGTGTCAGGAGAGTCTTTTTCATGGCAAACTGAGCTGCTCAAAGCCCAAGAGTGTGTCTGTGTGTGTGTGTGTGTGTCTGTCTGTGTGTCTGTCTGTGTGTCCATGTCTCCTCACCCTCCTTTCTCACCCCCCCAGCTCCTCCTTGTCTCCAAATCCCAGCCACAAAACCAGGAGATGCAGGAAAACTCAGTTTTGATCCCCCCTGCAAGACCCTCCCCACCCTCTCACCCAGCTGCCCCCCCCGGGCTGGTGGTCAGGAACTGCTCAGGAGCAGCCCCAGAGCTGGCTGGTTTTGTGCAAGGTCTTGGGCAAGAGGAGCTGCTGAGTCTGCAGTCGGGGCTGGGAGCCAGGATCCGAGCTGAGCCACCTGCCCGAGGGTGCTCAGGGTGGACTCTGTGCTTTCACCACCCTGATGTCCCCAAGCTGCTGTGGTGGCACCTGAGGCTGGGAGCTGCTGACGACGCCACCAGGAGCCGCGGCGGGTGAGCGGGAACGATGGAATCCCAGAATCCCAGACTGGTTTGGGTTGGAAGGGACCTCAAAGCCCATCCAGTCCCAACCCCCTGCATGGGCAGGGACACCTCCCACCAGCCCAGGTTGCTCCAAGCCCCATCCAACCTGCCCTTCAACACTGCCAGGGCTGGGGCAGCCACAGCTTCCCTGGGCAACCCGTTCCCAGGTCTCCTTCCCCTCACACATTCCTTCCCCACCCATGGAGCATGCAGGGATCCTGGGTGCTGGGCTGTGTGGAGGCTGCCAGAGGTGCTGAGCTCCACCAGTCTGGACAGACACCAAATCCTAGAACTTCTCCCCCTTTTCTCAGGACTCCTCTTTTTTTGCAGGTGACATCTCCACCCTGGTCTGACCTGTGCAGGATTTTTGCGGGTGGGAGCCAGAAAGGAGGGGAAACCCCCGAGATCTGGGTTCTGGAGAAACCACTGGGAGTGAGCAAACCTGGAAAAGGAAGGAGACTGAGGGCAGGGAGCTGCTGGGAAAGGCAGGACACGCCGAGAACGTGCTCCAGCTGAGTCACACCGGCCCTTTCTGCAGCCAATGCCGCCAAAAAAGCCGAGCTTGCAAGTTTGCTGTCAGCGTCCGGCCCCCGGAGAGGGGCAGGGGGAGTGACCTGCTCCCCCTCTCCCTCCCTCTCCTTCCTTTCCTCCCTCCAGCCAAGGCTTTGTCTGCTCAGGAAGATCAGAGAGGACCGGGATCTCGGCGCTTTCCTGCCAAGCACCCAGCTGGGACGCTCCCACCAGAGGCTCTTCACCCCGGGGCTCTGCAGCTCTCTCGGGTTTTATTTATTCAGGCTCAGCAAACGCCCAAGATGAAAGGCAGCCAGGGCAGCGTTTTATTAAGAAAGAGGCCATCATTATTTAAAAAAAAAAAAAAAAAATAACCAACCCCCAAAAAAAACACACAACACAAAACCAAAACAAAACCAACCACCTTTCTGTCCTCCCCGGGACAGAGGAGAAACTGCTCAGCCTGGATGGAGCACGAGGTCCAGGAGGACTCATCCTCAAGCAGTAAATCCAGACCTTGTGGCTCAACTCTGGCTGCACCAGCAGCTCCAGCTGATTTTTTTTGTCTGGCCCAGGCTTGGTCATGATGGGGAGGAGGAGACTTGGCAAAGCTCAGTGTTCCCTTCTCTTGACTCCCCCTTTGTGCCTCCACCTGGCAAAATCTCGGTCATTCCTAAGGGAAGAGCTGGCTCAGCCTGTACCCAACCATCACCTTCCTGCTCAAAGGGTCAAATCCTTCTGGAAAGGGAGCCCAGCACCCAGCCCTGGGAAGGCTTTCACTTGGGTCTGAGTCACGGGAATGCAGAGGTCCCTTCAGCTCCTGGCAGGAAAAGCAGAGGTGTGAAACCAGGGAGCAGCTGTGCCGGGATGGGTGTGTCACAGATCCATGGCTTCTTCTTCCAGGGCTTTGTCCTGGGATTGCACATACTTCTCCTGCACTGCCAGGGTGCTGATAAGGCAGTAATTAAGGAAAACAAGGGGCTGGGCTCCCAACACTCCCTTCTGCAAGGAGCTGGTAACCTTCTCAGTGAGGAACCTGCCCCACATTAGCCCTGAGGTGGGCAGAAGAGGCAGTGCTGGCAGCAGCACAGACCAGCCCAGTTATTCCTGGCTCGGGCTGATCCCAGACCTGACAAGAACAGGAGAATCCATTGTATGGTTGGGATGAGGTGGAAGGAACCAGCCCAAGGAAGTGTGAGAGAGAGGGAAAAGATCTCCAGAGATTCCTCCCACCCTTCACAGGATCCATTAGCAACCAAAGGTGGTGGCTTCTGGTGTGGCCAAGTGGTTGCTGAGGCCAGGGCTGAGCCCCAGCAACTCGGGACACGTGTGGCACCTGCACACTGCCAGCCCCTCCTCCAGGGCAGGAGAGACCAGAACTCCAGAGGAGTGGAGAAGGATACGAAGTGAAGTGGAAATCAGCTCCCACTGCTGCAGACATCAGAGCTTCCAGGCTCCTGTGCTCCTGGTCTCCAAAGGAGTAACCGTTGGCTTTGTCCACTGCTTGCACCACCTGCCTCATGCTCTGCTTATCCTGGGGGGAGGAAGGTGACACACTGGGAATCTGGGCCTCTAGTCTCATTATTTTATGCTCCTGAATTTAACAAGGTTTTTTAGGTAGGACTTTACCCAGAATCTGAAATGCAGGCACAGAAGAGCTGGATGAAGGGAGAGTCTTAATCCTCCACCCCAGGAGAGGAGGCCCAGGTGGCCCCAAGCTCATCTTTGGCTGCCACAGATCATTGACAAGTCTGGGTGTGTCCCACCACCCTCCTCCATCCCCAGCCTCTTCCCAGCTCAGGTTTCCAGCCCTCATGGCTCTGAGCAGACACAACCCAGCTGCTGCCAAGGGTGCTGACCACAAAGCCAGCACCCCCTGCTCCTCACCTGGACGTTGAGGGGGACGAAGGACACCAAGCTGTAATCCTGGATCACCTCCACCAGCTTCTCATTGAGGCGGCGGAAGTTCCTGAAGAAGGGATCTGAAGCCAGATGGTCGACCAAGTAGGAGAGGTCCAGGACCTCTGTGTAATAATCCAGGTTGAAAGCTGCAGGGAAACACCAAGAAACTCTGAAGGCAACAGTGAAGAACCCTCCTCATAGAATTCCAGACTGGTTTGGGTTGGAAGGGACCTTAGAGACCATCCAGTCCCACCCCCTGCATGGGCAGGGACACCTCCCACCAGCCCAGGCTGCTCCAAGCCCCATCCAACCTGCCCTTCAACACTGCCAGGGATGGGGCAGCCACAGCTTCCCTGGGCAACCTGGGCCAGGCTCTCACCACCCTCACAACCAAGAGTTTCCTCCTCATGTCCAACCTCCATCTCCCCTCTGCCAGTTTTAATCCATCCCCCTTGTCCTCTCCCTCCCTGCCCTTGTCCCAAGCCCCTCCCCAGCTTTCCTGGAGCCCCTTCAGGCCCTGGAAGGTGCTCTAAGGTCTCCCTGGAGCCTTCTCTTTTCCAGGCTGAAAAGCTCCCCAACCATCTCCCAGCAACACCAAGCCCAACTCCTGGTGTCTCTCCCCAAGGGCTCTCACCCAGTTTGCCATATTGCTCGATCAGGTCCATCTTGGAGAGGACATTGACATGAGGCAGCTCCACGTGCAGCATGGTGGACAGGGAGGTGCAGAGGACAGAGATGAACTTGCCCGGGTCGGTGCAATAGTGAGAATCCACCAGGTGCACAGCAGCCAGCTGGGAGCAGAGGGACAAGGGACAGCAGGAGGTCAGGCCTGCCAGGAGTCCACCCACTTCCTTTTAAGACAGTCTGAGAAGTGGCTGTAGGACAATCTGCACAGACCTGAGTGCCACCACAGGGACTACCAGGTGGGGAAAGTGACCCCCTACCTCCTGCATCTAAAAAAGCCTTTTATACTAGTAGGCACATATATATAAGTCATGGACTGGTTTGGGTTGGAAGGACCTTAAAGATCATCCAGTCCCACCCCCTGCATGGGCAGGGACACCTCCCACCAGCCCAGGTTGCTCCAAGCCCCATCCAACCTGCCCTTCAACACTGCCAGGGATGGGGCAGCCACAGCTTCCCTGGGCAACCTGGGCCAGGCTCTCACCACCCTCACACCCAAGAATTTCCTCCTCATATCCAACCTCAATCTCCTTCTCTTCTCCAGGCTGAACACCCCAACTCTCCCAGCCTGTCTCCAGAGCAGAGCTGCTCCAGCCCTTGGATCATCTCTGTGGCTCCTCTGGACTCTCTCCAGCAGCTCCATGTCCTTCCTGTGTTGGGGGCTCCAGAGCTGGACACAGCTCTCCAGGGGGTCTCCCCAGAGCAGAGCAGAGGGGACAATCCCCTCCCTGGCCCTGCTGCCCACGCTGCTGGGGATGCAGCCCAGGACACGGGTGGGTTCTGGTTCCAGCACTTGGTGCTGGGTCATGTTGAGCCTCTAACCCCACTGCACTAAATTCCTTGAAGAAGCCAAACCCTCCAAGCATAAAAAGGAGGCAAAAATTCTCCTCCTTCCCTGCCAAAGCCACTTCACACAAAAGCCCCAACAGGTCAGTGAAGAAGACAATCACTAGTGCCACAATCCAAAGCTCTGGTGCTGCTTCTGAGCCCCTTGCACAAGCAGGTGGGGCAGCCAGGGGGTGGTCCCAGCTCCTTCAAACCTACCCTGAAATTCCACTTGGCCAACTGAGCAAAGACATTCTTCAGGGCATCGTGGTGGGTGTAGAGTTCCACCTGCCCCGGGCAGTCAAACAAGTAGTAGTGACCCCGGGAGGTGGCCAGCTTCTCCTGCAGCCAGTCAAAGTTGGCCTCCAGGTACTCCATGCAGTAGATCAACCCCCCGTTGGGCCCCAATTTCAAGTCCTCCATCACATCTGGGAGGGTGATGAGCTCAGCAATGTCCAGGGAGCACTGGTAGGGCAGGGAATCATTGGCAGGGTCCAGGTTCACCACTGTCACCTTGCGCCCAATCCTGCCCAGGAATTCCTGCATCCCGTGGCAATAGGTGGTCTTCCCAGATCCTGGAGGTCCAATGACCACCTGGCCAAAGGCCAGTGAGCTCCCCTTGCTGCTCTCAGACATGGTGGCTCATTTCCTTCTCCTTCTGTCAACAGAGGAAGGAAAAGCTCCCACTGAGCATTTTGTTGGCATTTATAGGATTTCCATCAGCTGGAATTCACACCCAGGGAGAGGGGGGAGAAGGGCAAGTGCTGCTTCCCATCACTCCATGCAGAGGTGAGCCCTGTCCCAGGCTGGATGTTCACCACTCACCCCCCAGCTGGTGATGCCATGGCTGAAACCAGGATCTGTGAGAACCAGCTCCCTGCTCCTGCCAAGTTCTACCCCAGCTGGGTCCTTCCCAACATGGCAGTCCCCACACATTCCCTCTCTCACCCCAGCACACCCCCATGTCCTCCCCTCCATTTCTCCACACCCCCATGTCCCTCTTCTCCTCCACACCCCCTCTCCATCCCACCTTCCCCCAACCCCTCCCTTCCCCCCAGACCAGCCCCCTCTCCCACACCCTCCTTCCCTCACCCCATATCCCTTCTCCCCCAAGTCCTGCACCTCCTGTGCCTCCTCATCCTCCTGCACCCCCCCTTCCCATGTCCCCTCTTCTTCTATCCCCCCTCTTCGCCACACCCCCCCTTAACCCCACGCCCCCTCTGCTCCCCCACATCCTCCTGTGTCCCCCTTTCCCCCACGTCCCCCTTTCCTCTCCCGTGCCTGCTCTTTCCCTAAATCACCTTCTCCCTACATCCCCCCTTCCCCCATTCCCTCCATGTCCCCCCCCCCCCTCAAAGCCCCTCCCTCTTCCCCCCCCCCCCCCCCGCACCCCCACACTCCCCCTTGCCCCCCATGTCCCTTATTCCCCCCATGACCCTTTCCCTGCACCCCCCCTTCCCGCCCCCACACCTCCCGTTCCCCCACGCCCCCCTACACCCCCTCCTGCCCCCCCAGCCCCCCTCAGAGCCCCCTCCCCGCCCCCGTTCAGGCCTCCCCCCGTTACCGGCGTCCGCAGCCTCCGGGCTCCGGTGGAGGCCGCAGGCCCCAAACAGCGAGTTCTGGGCTAGAGGAACCAGCCGCCGCCACAGCGCCCCCTAGCGGCTCGGAGGATCCCACCGCTCCTTCCGAGCCGGGACCCGGACTCGGGGTCAGGGTCGCGGGTTCGAGTCCCGGCCCCGGCCCTTGTGCCCCCAGCAAAGCCCAGTGTGGGGTGGTGGGTCAGGAGAGAGACGTTACCAGGGCAGGGACCCAAAAACTGGAGCCAGGGCCCCAAACTGGACTCAGTTTTCCAGACGTGGCCTCACCACAGCCTGGGTCCTGCCTCTACTTGTCCTTCCCTGGGTCTCAGGCAGCTTTTTTTTGTTTCAGACTTGGTGGAAGTATCAGCTTCAAACCACCAGTCACAAATGCAACACCCTTCACCATTCCCTGAGTGGTTGTGGTTGGAAGGAACCTCTGGAGATCATCCAGTCCTGCTAGAGCAGGATCCCCTAGAGCAGATCCCACAGGAACGTGTCCAGGTGGGTTTGGAACATCCCCAGGGATTGAGGCTCCACAGCCTCCCTGGGCAGCCTGTCCCAGGGCTCTGGTACCCTCAAAATAAATTCCTTGTGTTCAGCTTGACCCTCCTGTGCTCCAGTTTGTCTCACTGCCCCTTGTCCTGTCACTGGGCACCCCTGAGAAGAGACTGGTCCCATCCTCCTGACACCCCCTGTAGATATTGATCAGCACTGACAGAAAGGAGAAGGGGTGATGGGCACAAGTTGCTCCTGAGGAGATTCCAATTGGACACAAGAGGTACATTTTTCACCATGAGGACAGTCAAACAGTGGAATCATCTCCCAAGGGCAGGGGTGGATTCCCCCACATCAGACAGTTTTAAGTCTCAGCTGGACAGGGTGCTGGGCCACCTCAGATCAACTAGAGTAGTACCTAGAGAGGCTGGACATGATCCTTGAGGTCCCTTCCAACCTGCCATTCTAGGATTGAGATCCCCCCTAAGTCTTCTCCTCTCCAGGCTGAACAGCCCCTGTTCTCCCAGCCTCTCCTCACAGATGCTCCAGTTCCCTCAGCACCTCTGGACTCTCTCCAGTAGTTCCTTGTCCTTCATGAACCAGTGAGCCCAAAACTGGACTGTTTTCCAGACGTGGCCTCACCAGGACCTATTTCCCCCCATTTCAATCTCTCGATCACGGATAAAAACACACCCCACAGAGGCTTTTTGTTACAAATCTCTTTTCCTTCCAAAAATAAATATCTGCACCTTGCTCCAAACCTGAAACCAGGAGCCAGCCTGTGTTTTCCAGGAGCAGAACCCCCTTGGGGACAAGTTTCAGTGTGACTGGGCACTGGAGCTCTGCAGAGCTCCCCGGGAGGCCCGGACAAAGGCCACATCCTGCCTGTGCTTGATGGCCGTGGGTGGCTGGCGTCTGAGCAGCTGGTCCCCACTGTCCTTGGGGTCAGGGTCATCATAGATGGTGGAGATGAGGATGGGACCATCCCGACGGGGCTTCTTCACCTTGCTGAAAGTTGGGAGTTTCTCCCCGTGGTACCTGGAGGGAAGGAGGGAACGTTTGGTTTGACTCCGGTGAAGGCGTCAGGTTTCCAGGTGCTTCCCAGCTCGTTTCCTTCACATGCCATCAGGATTCTTGTCCCATTCCTGGCTGAGAAATGGCTCTAGAAAAGAAGGTGAGAGCCTGGCCCAGGTTGCCCAGGGAAGCTGTGGCTGCCCCATCCCTGGCAGTGTTGAAGGGCAGGTTGGATGGGGCTTGGAGCAGCCTGGGCTGGTGGGAGGTGTCCCTGCCCATGCAGGGGGTGGGACTGGATGATCTTTAAGGTCCCTTCCAATCCAAACCACTCCATGATTCCCAGTCCTCAGACTGAACCACAGCACTACAAAAAGCCTTCTGAAATCCCACAGAGAAAGTTGGGGTGAGGTGCACAGCTCCTTGGGCTTTCCCCAGCAGAATTCCATAGCAGAGGAGACCCTCAATGCTCCAGCTCTCCTTGTTTGTGTGCTGGGTGAACCTGCAAGTGTCCAACTCTACCACCACAACCTTCCTTAAGGAGAGCTGGAGGGTTGGGAAGAGCAGTGTGTCCAGCTCTGGACTGCTGTAGCCATGTCACCCACTGCACAGAGAAAGGCAGATCCCTGGGACACCTTGACTGCTTCCCACTCTGCTCCTTTTGTGGCCACTCCACCACCCCAGAGAGCCCAGGCAGGAGCTTTCAACCAGGGCTGGCAGGGCAGGGATGGTTACTCACCCCAGGCCCCTCTTGCATCTGGGGTTCTGTCCCTCATTGTCCAGAGCTTCAGTCATTCCAGAGTTGCTGCTCCCCAGTCCCAGCCCCTCCATCCAGCCCTGCTGCTCCAGCACCTTCCTGCCAAAACCCTGGGAGAGTGGGGGGGGGAAAAACCATCACAGAGCTGGAAAAAGACCATCCTCATCTTCCCAGAGCCTTCCTCCCCCCAACCCACACCCTCTGAGTATCACCACAGCCTTCCCCTTCACCCAGATGTGTACAGCTCTGGAGCCCCCAGGAGAGGAAAGACATGGAGCTGTTGGAAAGGATCCAGAGGCTACGGAGATGATGGGAGGGCTGGAGCAGCTCTGCTCTGGAGACAGGCTGGGAGAGTTGGGGTGTTCAGCCTGGAGAAGGCTCCAGGGAGACCTTAGAGCACCTTCCAGTGCCTGAAGGGGCTCCAGGAAAGCTGGGGAGGGACTTGGGACAAGGCCAGGGAGGGAGAGGACAAGGGGGATGGATTAAAACTGGCAGAGGGGAGATGGAGGTTGGACATGAGGAGGAAATTCTTGGGTGTGAGGGTGGTGAGAGCCTGGCCCAGGTTGCCCAGGGAAGCTGTGGCTGCCCCATCCCTGGCAGTGTTGAAGGGCAGGTTGGATGGGGCTTGGAGCAGCCTGGGCTGGTGGGAGGTGTCCCTGCCCATGCAGGGGGTTGGGACTGGATGATCCTTAAGGTCCCTTCCAACATAAGCCACCCCATGATTCCCTGATCCCTCCCAGCTCTCACCTTGGTGTGTCTCTCAAAGCCTCCGACCTGCGGCCCCGGAGCGGATCCGTCCTCCAGCCCGTCCCGGAGCCTCCGTTCCAGCCACATCTGGACTGAATCCCGAGCATCCTTATCACCTCCATCTAGGGAAAAAAAAAAACACCAAAACCACCCCAAGAGTCAGAGCAGCACAGCTCAGGAAAGTCATTTCCCCCAGAGCACCAAGCAACGAGGAGGCAGAACCTGTTCCTTTTGGCACCTCTCTCTGCCAGACAAGAAAAACGTTGTTTCAAGTTTGCTGAAGCTTTCAAAGATGAGGGAGCCAAAGAGTTCCCCACTGCAGGAATTCTGCAGGCTCAGAACTTCTCAACCTCCCTGGTTTTCTGAAGGGGTTCAGCTCAGATACCTTTGTCATAGTAGATGCTCATGTCCACATCCCAGTCATCTGCTGTCTGCTCATCGAAGTCTGCCAAGAGAAGGGAAGAGTTTGGTGATGGTTCTGAAATCTGACCCAGAAGAGCTGTTTGTGGTGCCCCAGTTCCCTTGTTCCTCTGACAAAGTGGGAAGGAAAAGGTATTGGGAGACTCCTCAAACCCCTTGACTTCCACAACAGCCTGCCAGTAAGACCAGGTAGGATGAATCCCTGCAGTTTTGTGGTGGAAGGTTTAAAAAGTGTATTCCTGCTGAGTGGAATTGGGTGGGGTTCCAGTTGATTGACCTGCAGGGCTGGGCCCCCCAGGGGGGATAAGTTGTGGCTCAGTGACACAAATCCCACCCGCAGGGGCTCCAGGAAAGCTGGGGAGGGACCTGGGACAAGGGCAGGGAGGGAGAGGACAAGGGGGATGGATTAAAACTGGCAGAGGGGAGATTGAGGTTGGACATGAGGAGGGAATTCTTGGGTGTGAGGGTGGTGAGACCCTGGCCCATGCAGGGGGGTGGGACTGGATGATCTTTAAAGGTCCTTCAACCCAAACCAGTCTATAATTACCTCCATTCTCCTCCTGCCAGTACTGGGCATCTGTGTAGAAGACAAGGCCAGATCCTCCCTTCTCCCACTTGAGCTCAATCTCCTCCTCAAACAGACGTTCCTCCACCCTCTCCTGCTTGGTCACATCCTCGTGCAGAGCCTCGTGGCGCTCCCACTCCTCACAGGTGTCATTGTCCTGCAAAAGAGGTGGGGAAAGGTGGGCAACAACAGCCCCCTCCCCACTGCCCTCACCTTCCCAGCCCATCTCAACACCCTCCTGACCAAACAGCTCCGTCAACAAGCTCCTGGGGAGAGACTTTAGGACAAGAGGAAACTGCATCAAGTTGCCCAGGGGAGGTTGAGGTGGGATCTTGGGAACAATTTCTTGATGGAAAGGGTTGTCAGGGCCTGGAACAGCCCAGGGCAGGTGGAGTCCCCATACCTGGAGGGGTTTCAGAGCCCTGTAGATGTGGTGCTGAGAGACATGAGGCAGGGGTGGCCTTGGCAGGGCTGGGGGAAGGGTTGGAACAGATGGTCTTAAAGGGCTTTTCCAACCAAGGAATTATATGACCCTGTGGCTTTGGACAAGGGCAGGGAGTGAGAGGAAAAGGGGGATGGATTAAAACTGGCAGAGGGGAGATGGAGGTTGGACATGAGGAGGAAATTCTTGGGTGTGAGGGTGGGGAGACCCTGGCCCAGGTTGCCCAGGGAAGCTGTGGCTGCCCCATCCCTGGCAGTGTTGAAGGGCAGGTTGGATGGGGCTTGGAGCAACCTGGGCTGGTGGGAGGTGTCCCTGCCCATGCAGGGGGTTGGATCTAGATGATCTTTAAGGTCCCTTCCAACCCAAACCATTCCATGAGTCCACAATTCCACAGCAGAGCTGTCCCAACCTGCTGCTTTCAGGCACTGGCACGACCAGAGCTGATGACCTCATTCTCCTGACTCATTCCATCTACCAGACTCAGCAGTGGTGAAAAAAAGACACCACATCACACCCACTTGACAGCAACTTCCAGCAGGGATTCAGAGAGGCAGGGATGCCCATTTAAGGAGCAGGTGTTGGACCTCAAGTCAGCACTAGGAACAAATGAATTCCACTCCAGCTGATCCCTAACCAGATGGTGTCAGTTCCAGCAGCTCTGGCACAGGCAGGGATCAGCCTGACAGCTCCACTGCTGCTGGGGCTGAGGAAAGTGATTCTCTGAGGGAAATATTAACCATGGAAGAGCCAAAAAAAAAAATGACTGGAGAAGCAGGAAACACCCTGGGAGAAAGGGCTGGAGGAGCCTGTTTAGTCTGGAGAAGAAAAGACTGATTAAAAAGTTGGGAAAGGAGGGAACAAAGTGTTCCCTGTGTCTGGTGTTGCCAGGAGAACCTAATGGGATGAAATTGCAGCAGAGATTTGGCAGCTGAGTTAATTCTCGTTTGGAAAAGAAAGGGAATGAATGATTTGCCTGAGGCAAGAGCTGCTGTAATGACAGGGAAGAGGCCAGACAAGTGCCTGGAGCTGGGGGACAGAGAGAGTCCCCAGAGAGCCAGTCCAGCCCAGTTTTCCAGAAGTCTTTGTCACAAAAGCCACTTGTCTTGGAATAACCAACTTCAATCACAGGAGCATTCCAGGGCAACCATTTGTACAGCTCCTCCACGGCTCATTCCCAGTACAAGGTGCTCCTGGGACACTCTGCCATGGATTGGTCCTGCTCCTTGGGACCCAGCCCTCTGGGCTCAACCCCAACAACCACCTTGATCTAGAGCCCAGTTTTAGGGGTGCTGATGCCCCCACTCTTTGTGCACCAAGACATGAAAACCTGTGTTTTAACACCAATTTTAGGCAAGTGGTTCATACAATTTGATTCAAAGATTAAAAATGAGCTTTGAGAGAGCTGCATCAGTCCTCCCAGCTTGGTGGCTGTAATCATGGGATGGTTTGGGTTGGAAGGGACCTTAAAGATCATCCAGTCCCAACCCCCTGCATGGGCAGGGACACCTCCCACCAGCCCAGGCTGCTCCAAGCCCCATCCAACCTGCCCTTCAACACTGCCAGGGATGGGGCAGCCACAGCTTCCCTGGGCAACCTGGGCCAGGCTCTCACCACCCTCACAGCAAAGAATTCCCTCCTCATCTCCAACCTCCATCTCCCTCTGTCAGTTTTAATCCATCCCCCCTTGTCCTCTCCCTCCCTGCCCTTGTCCCAAGTCCCTCCCCAGCTTTCCAAGGTTCAACCTCAGATGGTGCAGAAAAATCCACTTACGTCCTCCGAGTGTGACTCCTCTTCCTCCTTCTCCTGCTCCTCCTCATCTTCATCAGCACTGGCTGGGTGAGTCACTGCTGATCCTGCCACAGGTTCCTCTCCCTCTGTGATCTCATCCCCTGCAGCTGTGTAAACTCTTTCTTCTTCTCTCACTGTCTCAGTGTCCTGGTATTCAAAAGGCACGTTCCCGTACCTGCGGGATGAGCCAGTCTTTGGAAAATCCAGCTGCAATTTCTTGATGACCCAGGGGGGCAGCCTGCAGGCCCTGATCAGCTCCAGGAAAACCTTCAGGGGGGTGCCAACATTCCCATATGGCATGAAGGAAGGGGGGTTGAACTCGGGCAGATGCCTGAAGTCTGCTCCTGCCACGGGTTCTCCTGCAGCCACCCCGTGTGTCCCACTGTAGGGAAAGGTCTCTGTGCCTGGAGATGGAAAGGTTGAAAATAATGGATTGGGCTGGTTGGAAAAGAGCTTGAGGATCATCCAGTCCAACCCTTCCCTCAGCCCTGCCCAGGCCACCCCTGCCCCGTGTCCCTCAGCACCATCTCCAGGGCTTGGGAACCCCTCCAGGGATGGGGACTCCACCTGCCCTGGGCTGTTCCAGGGCCTGACGACCCTTTCCAGGAAGAAATTCTTCCCAATGTCCAACCTAAACCTCCCCTGGCGCAACTTGAGGCTGTTTCCTCCTGTTCTAGCCCTTGTTCCTGGGGAGCAGAGCCCGACCCCCCTGGCTCCAACCTCCCCTCAGGCAGCTGCAGAGCCAGCAGGTCTCCCCTCACCTCCTGGTCTCCAGGCTGGACACCCCCAGCTCCCTCAGCTGCTCCTGCTCAGACTGGTGCTCCAGCCCCTTCCCCAGCTCCATCATCCTTCTCAGGACACACCCCAGCCCCTCAATGTCTCTTTTCTGACCCAAAACTGACCCCAGGATTTGAGGCGTCCCCTCTGCTCAGTGGAACACGCTCCATGGCAGAGGGGCGAGTCTGGGGCCCCCCGGGCAGGAGGAGCACCCCCAAAACTGCCTCTTCTTCCCTCACAACGGATTTGAGGCATTAAGGAAAACTCTCTAAGGAACGACAACCACCCGGTGCCCTCAGACCGGCTTCTCAGCGCCGCGCTCCGGTGCCGAACGGCTCCTCCCAACCCTTCCCAGCCCGTGAGGAGAGGCCCGTCCCGCTTCCCCCGGCGCCCGCTCCTACCTGTCCCGGGGCCGAGGCGGACCCTGCGGATGAAGCAGCGGCCGGGCAGCCAGGCCCCGCCGGGCCCGACCCACCGCTTCCCCGAGTAGGCGCGGAGGAGGCGGCGGGCGCGGCCGGGCCGCACGGCCACCAGGCAGCAGCAGGTGCGCGGCGCCGCGGCCTCGGCCGGCGGGCGCTCGGGGCGGTGGCGGTAGTGGAAGCAGAGGAAGCCGCCGGTCTCTAGGAACTGGCTGAAGTAGGCGCGGAGCTGGGCGGAGCGCAGCGCGGCCGGGATGCCGCTCACCAGGCAGTAGCGAGCGGGGCCGCCCGCCCCGGGCGCCGCCATCTTAGCCCCGGCTGGGCGGCGCGGCGGGATGACGGCAGGGGGCGCGCGGCGCGGCAGCGCCCCCCGGCGGAGCGGGGGAGGCAGGGCGAGCGGGGGAGGCAGGGCGGGCGGGGGGGGCACGGGGGGGCACAGGGGGACACGGGGGGGCGGGGAGACATGGGGGGGAAGGGACTCGGGGGGGCACGGGGGGGGCAGAGACACGGGGGGGCACGGGGGGGCGGGGACAGGGACGGGGGGGACATGGGGGCCACGGGGGGAAGGGACTCGGGGGGGCAGAGACACGGGGGGGCACGGGGGGACACGGGGGGGGCGGGGACAGGGACGGGGGGGACATGGGGGGGAAGGGACACGGGGGGGGCACGGGGGGACAGGGGGACACGGGGGGCCAGGGACAGGGACGGGGGGACATGGGGGGGCACGGGGGGACACGGGGGGGGCAGGGACAGGGGGGGCACAAGGGGGCACGGGGGGGGGGCGGGGACACGGGGGGACACGGGGGGGGGTCATGGGGGGGCAGGAACACGGGGGGGAAGGGACACGGGGGGGGCACGGGGGGGCCGACACTGGGGGGGCACGGGCCTGGGGGGACAGGGACACGGGGAGGAAGGGACACGGGGGGGAAGGAAGGGACATGGAGGGACACGGGGGAGGCAGAAACACGGGGGGACACAGGGGGGGGTCATGGGGGGGCAGGGACACGGGGGGACATGGGCCTGGGGGGCAGGGACATGGGGGGACAGGGACACGGGGGAACACGGGCCGGGGGGTTTCTCAGGCCACGGGGGGGAGGTCACAGTCTCCAGGGCTGTCTGGACCCCAAGGTGGCACCACAGGCCCTTGGGGGTCCCCAGGCCACAGGGGGGGTCACAAGCACTGGGGACAACGAGGCCCTGGTGGGAGTCATGGCCCCTGAGGGGGGTCACAGGCTTTGGGGGTGGCCGGACCCCGGAGGGGGGTCACAGGCTTTGGGGCTCCCCAGGCCATGGGGTGTCACAGTCCCCCAGGGTGGCTGGACCCCAGGGGGACATCACAGATCTTGGGGGTATCGGGGGGGGGAAAACCAGGGCCCAGGGGGGGTCAGAGGTGCTGGGGGTGTCAACCCTGCCTGACGGGTGGGGGGTCACACCGGGGTGTCCCCCCTGAGCCCAAGGGTCCCCGGTGGGGGCTGCGGGGGGTGTCCCCTGTGACTCAGCCTGGGCCAGTGCCCGGGAATCACCCGGTGACTCAGGCTGCTCCCTCCTCCTGGCAAAAAGAGCTGAGATCACCTGGGAGGATCCCCTGGTGGGGAGGGAGGGGGGACACACGGATCCCACGGGGGACAGGGGTGGCTTCACCCCCCGCCTCGGCTGGGGCGGGCACAGAGAACTGCTCCCAGGGAACGGGAGGAGATGGCCTCAGGGAGGTTGAGGTGGGATCTTGGGAGCAATTTCTTCCTGGAAAGGGTTGTCAGGGCCTGGGAACAGCCCAGGGGAGGGGGAGTCCCCATCCCTGGAGGGGTTTCCCAGCTTGGAGATGGTGCTGAGGGACATGGGGCAGTGGGGACTGGGCAGGGCTGGGGGAAGGGTTGGACTTGATGGTCCTAAAGGGCTTTTCCAACCCAAACGATTCCCTGATGTTATGATTCTAAGGTGAAAGGGTCTTTCCTGCCCCTGAGGGTCCAGAGGAGCCTGAGCACCCACCTCAGCATCACCCCCGGGCCCTTGGGCAAGGATCAAACACCTGGAAAAAGGTGGAGCACGTGGACTTCTCCCTGCTGGGTGCACTGGGAGGGGGGGGGGGGGTTGGTTGTTCCACAGGGCTGCCACAACAACTCCCCCTGGCACTGACCCACGTAGATTTTCATGGAAAACCCCTTTTTATTTGAGCACCCTTTCCACACGGGGCCCCTCTGCCCGTTTTTCTAACCCCTCCAAAGTTTTCCCACCACCTGGCAAAACCTCACCCACCACCTTCCAAAACAGCAAACACATTTTATTAAAAAAAAATAATTTACTGCCTCTTTATATACAAACTGCAAGAATGTTCAACCTACAAAATACTGCCATTTCACTCCTTGCAGAAGCAGGAGGAGGAAAGAGGGAGATTTCCAGGCAGGAATCCAGCTCTGACTCCAGGGAGGGACATTTGGAAGGACAAGGGGTGGGGGGGGTCACTTCTTGTTGCACAAACAAGGTGAGGCCCCAACCTGGTGATGTGTGAGGGGTTTAGGGGCTCTTGAGTGAGCTCTGGGAGCAGTTCTTTTGGATTTCATGGAGTTACAGGGAAAAGAATCTAAGGAAAGGCAGGAGGGGTAAATCTGCACCCCCTGGAAGATTCAATCCTCTGGCTTTTTCCCCTGAGGAAAGATCCTACATGGATGTTTCTGAGATTTCAGGGACAAGAGGCAGAGCAAGAGCTCAGCCAGACCTAATTCCATCGTGTCTGTGCTTGGGAAGTGATCCTGCTGCCACTTGGTGTGCCTGAACACTCTGGGATCCAGCTGGTGTTGAGGACAAGCCTCGTGCCCTGGAGTTAACAGCAAAATGCAGGGAGATTTCAATGGGATCACTGAGGGAAAAGCAGGAGCAGGCTCTGACCTGACCTGCTCTGGGGGCTGTTTGTAGGTGGCTGAGCTGCTCCTGCTGCCAACAGGGAATCATGGAATCCCAGACTGGTTTGGCTGGGAAAGGACCTTAAAGATCATCCAGTCCAACCCCCTGCATGGGCAGGGACACCTCCCACCAGCCCAGGCTGCTCCAAGCCCCATCCAACCTGCCCTTCAACACTGCCAGGGATGGGGCAGCCACAGCTTCCCTGGGCAACCTGGGCCAGGCTCTCACCACCCTCACACCCAAGAATTCCTCCCTAACATCCTATCTAAATCTCCCCTCTCCCAGTTGGAAACCATCTCCCTTCATCCTATCCCTGTACAATGGAAGGAGCAGGAGCTGCTGGAAAGCATCTGGAACCGGAGCCATCTCTCCATCCATCCATGTGTCTTCTAGCCTCAGTCCTACCAGTTCCCTGCAGAGTCCAGAGCTCTTCCCTGGCGAAATCCCTACTCCTGGATCCCCCCTGCTGTGTGGGGATCACCCACGGGTGTGGGAGCAGGGGCTCAGCATGCCAGGGGTGCTGCTGGAGCCAGCTGCCCACCACTCATCTCACACAGCATCTCTGCCATCAGCTCCAGGATGTCGGCGTTCCCGATGACGGGGCGGAAGAAGAGATCCGTGATCAGGGGGGGAGGGATGGATTTCAGGGTGGAAGAGATCAGTAAAATTCGGGCAAAACGACCCTGGTCCTCGGGGTGAAGGGGCTGTAGGACCTCCCGGAGAGCTCGCTGGGCTTCCTGCTGCAGGCTCTGGATGTAGAGGGAAGCTCTCAGCCCGGGAACGTCTGCTCGGGGAGAGGAGGAAAAATCCAGTGAGGAAGGAGGCTGGAAACCAGCCCCCCCAGGATCCTCCCATTCCCACCATTCCCTGTTTCCCAGAAGGGATCATTGAGGCCACGCTGAGTTGCAGGCAGAGCCCCCGAGAGGTGGCTACTCCAGGGTTGCCATTTGACGGGGGGAAAAGTAATGAACAGGGAAACCCCCCCAGTGCTAATTCGATCCCCGGGTCCTTTGCTGGCTGCGGGGCTGGCGAGGGTCCCTGCTTTGGCACTTGTCACCCCCTGGCCCCACGGGCTTGGTGAGGGCTGGTGCTGAGGAGAAGGGAACCAGCTCTGCTCCACACCTAGGCCTGGGTGGGCTCTGCATGGGTGGGGTGTGGGGTGGGATGGTCACGAGTGGGGTGAGCTCTCCTCTGTGGGGTGGGATGGTCATGAGTGGGGTGAGCTCTCCTCTGTGGGGTGGGATGGGCATGAGTGGGGTGAGCTCTCCTCTGTGGGGAGGGTTGGGATGGTCATGAGTGGGGTGAGCTCTCCTCTGTGGGGAGGGTTGGGATGGTCATGGGTCAGCTGAGCCCCCCACTGCCGGAGTGGGGTGGTCGTGAGTGGGGCAGGATGGTGACGAACGGGGTGAGGTCTCCCGTGTGGGGCGGATGCCCACGGGTGTGGGGTGAGCTCTCCCAGAGCCAGGCACTCACCGGGATTGAAGAGGATGGCTCCCTTCAGGTAGGCATATTCCTTCGGGCTCAGGTCCAGGCTCCAGAAGGTGTTGAGGCAGCACTGCAGCCTCTGCACAGCAGCCAGGGTGGGCTGTGTCCTCTCAGGCTCCTGCCCTTGGCTTTGACCATCCAGCAGGATCTTCTTCAGCATGCTGGGAGCCGGGACCTCCATCACCTCGAAGGTCACCACCTCCTGGACCAACCCCAGGAGGAAAAGCGGCACCCAGCAACTCTCCAGCAGCAGGAACTGATCCTCTCTCGGCAGCAGGTGGTAAGAAGGGAGGTTTTTCATGAAGCTGAGGGTCTTGACCAGGACGTTGGAGGCTGCTTGGCAGGTGAGGCGGGGGTTGCGGAGACGGACGGTGCGGGGCTGGTGGCACAGGCAGCGCTGCTGGGCCGGGCTGGGGCTCTGCTGCAGCTTCTGGCTGAGCAGGCTGTAGAGGATGGCAGGAGATTTGTCCTCCCCGCGGCACCTGCACCGCTCACACTCCACCTCCCCCCCCCTGCCGCTCATGGCTGAGCTGCTGGGTCCCCGGGAAAACGGAGGAGAAAGCCCCACCAGCTCAGCTCTCCCTCACTTCAGCTGGGAGAGAGCTGGAAAAACCCTTGGTGCTCCCAACCCAGAGCTGCTCCAACCTGCTCTTATAAGGCTGGGTCACCAGAGAAACACCCCTCCACAGCCTTGACCGTTTGGTGATTAAAGAAAAACACACCTCCCGGGCGTCCCCGGGTCCAGCTTTTCGGGTGCTGGGTTTTTTTTTTTTCCCCCTGCCCTCCCAGTCCCTCCCCCCCAACTTGGTTTTCTCAATGGAGGGGTTGGGCCTTATCACAATTACCCCGCCAGGATAAACAGAGTCATTAACCCAGCCTGTACCATGGCACCAAGGCCCCAGGTGCAGGAGGTTCACACACACGTCTGGGCTCCACATCCCCACGGCCTTGGGAAGAGCAACCTGGAAATGGTTTTATCAGAGGCTTGTTTGCCTGACCTTGCTGGGGGGAGACGGGTGGTGTTGTGGTCGAGGGAGGGAAGCCCAGCGAGTCAACAGGCTCTTGGGGGTCAATCCCAGGGAGGGACTGGTGGTTTCGAGCCCTGCGAGGAAACGTGGGGCAGGGGAAGGGTGAATTCTCAGGTTTTCAGCTTAGAAGCGTGGATTGGGTTGGTTGGAAAAGAGCTTGGGGATCATCCAGTCCAACCCTTCCCCCAGCCCTGCCCAGGCCACCCCTGCCCCGTGTCCCTCAGCACCATCTCCAGGGCTTGGGAACCCCTCCAGGGATGGGGACTCCCCCCTGGGCAGCCTGGCCCAGTGCTTCACCACTCCTTCAGTGAAGAAATTTTTCCCAATGTCCAACCTAAACCTCCCCTGGTGCAACTTGAGGCTGTTTCCTCGTGTTCTATCCCTTGTTCCTGGGGAGCAGAGCCCGACCCCCCTGGCTCCAACCTCCCCTCAGGCAGCTGCAGAGCCAGCAGGTCTCCCCTCACCTCCTGGTCTCCAGGCTGGACACCCCCAGCTCCCTCAGCCGCTCCTGCTCAGACTGATGCTCCAGCCCCTTCCCCAGCTCCATCACCCTTCTCAGGACACACCCCAGCCCCTCAGTGTCTCTATTCTGACCCAAAACTCACCCCAGGCTGAGCCTTCTAGAATATTGTGCCCAGTTCTGGGCCCCACAGCTCCAGAAGGGCAGGGAACTGCTGGAAAGAGCCCAGGGCAGAGCCACAAAGATGATGGAGGGAGTGGAACATCTCCCTGATGGGGAAGGGCTGAGGGAGCTGGGGCTCTTGAGCTTGGAGGAGACTGAGGGGTGACCCCATCAGTGTTCACAAATATGTTCAGGGCAGTGTCAGGAGGACAGAGCCAGGCTTTGTTCAGTGATGTCCAGTGACAGGACAAGGGGCAATGGGTGCAAACTGGAGCACAGGAGGTTCCATGGGAATATCAGGAAGAACTTCTTCACTGTGAGGGTGGCAGAGCCCTGGGACAAGCTGCCCAGGGAGGCTGTGGAGTCTCCTCTGGAGACTTTCCCACCCCAGATGGACACGTCCCTGTGTGCCGTGCTCTGGGTGACCTGCCTGGCAGGGGGGCCGGGCTGGGTGATGTTTCTAGCTCCCTTCCAACCCCTCAGGTCCTGGGATGCTGGGATTTCAGGATGGAACATCTGGGATGCTGGGAGTGGAACATCTCCCTGATGAGGAAAGGCTGAGGGAGCTGGGGGTGTTGAGCTTGGAGGAGACTGAGGGGCGACCTCATCAGTGTTTACAAATACGTTAAGGGGGAGTGTCAGGAAGATGGAGTTAAGCTTTTTTCAGTGATGACCAGTGACAGGACAAGGGGTAATGGGTGCAAACTGGAGCAGAGGAGGTTCAATGTGAATGTCAGGAAACATTTTTTTACTGTGAGAGTGACAGAGCCCTGGGCCAGGCTGCCCAGAGAGGCTGTGGAGGCTCCTTCTCTGCAGACATTCCAACCCCCCTGGACACGTTCCTGTGTGATGTGCTCGGGGTGACCCTGCCCTGGCAGGGGGGCTGGGCTGGGTGGTCTTTCCAGGTCCCTCCCAACCCCTGGGATTCTATGATTGATTCTGGGATCCTGGGATCCTGAAAGGCCCAACCCCGCCGTCACCATGGCAACCGCGCCCCGCGCCTGGCGTCCCGCCCCCCCTCCGGCCGATTGACTGCGGCGGCGACCAATCAGCGAAGAGAGCGGCGCGGAGCCGCGCTGGGATTGGCTGGCGGAGCGAGAGGGAAGCGAGCTCGCGCTTTCCGGCGGCGCCGCTTCCGGCTCCGGTTGGCGGGGTGCGAGGGGCCCGGGGCGGCCGGCGCGGCGGGGCGGGATGGGGCTGAGCGCGGAGGAGGCGGCGGAGCAGGAGGATCGCTTCGACGGCATGTTGCTCGCCATGGCCCAGCAGCACCAGGGCGGCGTGCGCGAGGTAGCGCCGCCGGGCCCCGGGGCGGCGGGATGGGGCGGCGGGAGCTTTTCCCGTATTCCCGAGGGGCGGGAGTGTTGGGGGAGGGGGGGGGGGAGTAGGAGGGGGTGTCGGTGCTTGGGAGGAGCGAGTGGAGGTGACCCCGTTATCCCGGGGCTGGGCGGGGCGCGGGAGGCACGTGTTCCGCTCCCTCCCCCCCCCCCCCGCGGCGCTAATGGCGCAGGAGGACGCGCTAATTAATCAGTGTGGTGTTAATTGGGGGCTGAGGAGCTCCGTGCCCTTGCACCCGGTTCCCATGCGCTCGGTGGGGGTTTGGGGTGGGGAAAGGGGGGGATGGGTCCATCCGGCCCGTTATTCCCGGCACAACCAACCCGGGAAGGGTCCCCTGGGAGCTGCCAGGGTTGGACCCGGCTGTGGAGCGTGGAAATAAAAACATCTTTGTCTGTTTCTACGTCCCTGCTGCCCCAAATTCCTGCCTCCAGACCTGAGAGGAAGCTGCTTCTAAACCCCTTCTGAAAACTGGGAATGCAGGAGCTGGATCTCCACAAAATCCATTGGATATTTGCTCAGGGAGTCAGGCACGGGGCTGAGTTCAGCCTGATCCTGGCACAGGGAGCACCAAGAATAAAAACTGCTCAAGAAACATGAGGTGGCTTGGAGGGATCTGGTCTCATGACTCTTCTTTTTTCCCCCCTTTCCTCCCCTTTTCCCACCCCTTTCCCTGTTTTCTCCCCAGCTGGTGAACACCTTCTTTAGCTTCCTGAGGAGGAAAACTGATTTTTTCACTGGTGGAGAAGATGGAGTAGCAGAAAAGGTAAAAAAACCCAACAACCTAAATCCTCAAGCATTGATGTCTTGTAACTCCCATGCCAGCCAGGCCTGTGCCAGGAATTCCCTGCCTGGACATCTCAGAGCATGAGGGGGCACCTGGGGACCTGCAGCCCCTGGTGCTGCTGGAATTAGTCACTGAAATGTATGTGGGGCTTGTTTGATGATACTGATGGAATTAATAGAATCATGGGATGGTTTGGGTTGGAGGGACCTTAAAGGTCATATAGATCCAACCCCTGCATGGGCAGGGACACCTCCCACCAGCCCAGGCTGCTCCAAGCCCCATCCAACCTGCCCTTCAACACTGCCAGGGATGGGGCAGCCACAGCTTCCCTGGGCAACCTGGGCCAGGCTCTCACCACCCTCACACCCAAGAATTCCCTCCTCATGTCCAACCTCCATCTCCCCTCTGCCAGTTTTAATCCATCCCCCTTGTCCTCTCCCTCCCTGCCCTTGTCCCAAGTCCCTCCCCAGCTTCCCTGGAGCCCCTTCAGGCCCTGGAAGGTGCTCTAAGGTCTCCCTGGAGCCTTCTCTTCTCCAGGCTGAACACCCCAACTGTCTCATCCACTCAAACAAGGCACTAACAAGCTGCCCCTGCCTGAGGTGAAGCTCCTGCTGCCACCAAGGTTTTTTTGGCCACTCTCTGGCCAAAGGCTTGTTTGGAAAGCAAACCTGCCAGCCCTGGTGACTGAACGGTGACAGACACCAGGGGGTGATAACCCCGGGTTACCTTGTTTGCTCACCTCAGAAAAAGCACAAAGTCTACATCCCTCCACATGCTGCACCTTCCTCTTGGGGCTGTGGTGTCTCTCCAGCTGAGGGGGCCACCCTGGGGGTCTGGGTGGGCAGCCTGAACATCTCCTGTCCTTCAGGAGTTCCTCACCCAGCTGGAGAGCTGAAAAACTGAATGGTTTCCCAGTCAGGAAATGGGAAGCAGGGTGTTTAAACAGCAGCTGAAGGTTTTCTGGCTTCTACTCACCAGTACAGCAGCTGGTCCCCTTCCTGGATCCTGGAATTCCACTGGCAAAGCAGGTGTTGGGTGTCTCAGGGCAGGTGTTCAGTGCCACCACAGCAGGTCTGTCAAGTGGCAAAGCTGGAGGCAGGGAGGGATGGGACAGGGTGGATTCAGAGGGAGCCAAAGGAAGCCTGGGTCAGTTTTCTTAGGACTAGAGAGACAATTCCCCAAATTCCTAGGGTGAAACCCTGGGCAGCACTTCAGAGACAAGCACTGGTTGGGGCTTTTGGAGCTCCTGGCAACTTCTGGGAGCAATTCCAGAGAAAATCCCTGTCTGTTCCTGTCAGAAGTGTTGGTTTCCTTCAGTGGTGTCTGTTCAAATGCTTGAGGGCCTGAAAAAGGGCTCAGAGCAGAGCCTGGAACAGCAGAGGAGCCACAGGAGAAGTGGAGGAAGCTGCTTCCACACCCTGCTCACCCTGTGGCATCAGGAGATGGGAGAGGGTGGGAAAGGCCACTTTTTGGGATGTAGAACAAGGGGAGTGTGGTGGTACCTGGAGAGAGGGGGTTGTGGGGTCTGGAAGGGAGGCTGGAAGAGACAGCTTGGATCCTGTGTCCTGGGAGACACCAGGCTCACCTTGTGTCAATAAATCTTGAAAACAAAGCAGAAATACCTGATGGTCACAAAACACAAAGTGTGGACTCTTTGAGTTGCTCTGGAAAGGTCCTTCCATACATTTCCCATAAACCAGCCCCCCAAATCCCCAGCTGGAACCCTCTCCACTCCCAATTCCTTTCCCCAGGTTCTGTCTCCACAGTCTCTGGAGCAGACTCCAGTTCTCATACGTGCTGCCCTGCACAGTGTCCCTGAGTTATCACCCCCGGGGCTGTGGCTCTGGCTCCCTGCCTGTGTACTCAGCTTCCCCTTTGCATCAGAGACCTTGGGAATTTGCTTCCCAGAGTCCCAACACCATGAGGATTTGCAGGGAGGTTGGAAGATTTACTGGGTCCAGGTCTGGAGCCCCCAAAATAAAGACATGGAGCTCCTGGAGAGAGGCCAGAGGAGGCCACAGAGATGATCCAAGGACTGGAGCAGCTCTGCTCTGGAGACAGGCTGGGAGAGTTGGGGTGTTCAGCCTGGAGAAGAGAAGGCTCCAGGGAGACCTTAGAGCACCTTCCAGGGCCTGAAGGGGCTCCAGGAAAGCTGGGGAGGGACTTGGGACAAGGGCAGGGAGGGAGAGGACAAGGGGGATGGATTAAAACTGGCAGAGGGGAGATGGAGGTTGGACATGAGGAGGGAATTCTTGAGTGTGAGGGTGGTGAGAGCCTGGCCCAGGCTGCCCAGGGAAGCTGTGGCTGCCCCATCCCTGGCAGTGTTGAAGGGCAGGTTGGATGGGGCTTGGAGCAGCCTGGGCTGGTGGGAGGTGTCCCTGCCCATGCAGGGGGTTGGGACTAGATGATCTTTAAGGTCCCTTCCAACCCAAACCATCCCATGATTCTATGACTCTAAGATTTATGTAGGAACTTGCCCCCCAGTGTAAAAACAATGAGCTTTTCAAACATTTCTCCTCCAAATCTTGACATTGAATCCCTTGGGAAAAGGTCAGAAGAAAGTAAAAAACCTTGGATCCAGTGGCTCCCTTCTCCCAGCTGTCCTGCAGGGCTGGAGTAGCTGTCAAACAGCTGGCTTGGGGGGTTGCTCATCCTGCTGGAACTGCACAACAAACAGAGAACCTTTCTTTTCCTGTTCTCTCCCTGGAAATAACACTCCCAGTGTAAGGAAGAACTAGGAAGGGCCACACTGAAATATTTTAAGTTCTCCTCCATAAAGTTTCAATCAATGGGTGGAAAAATCACCTCTGTCCAACCAACACATCTTCTTGTGCTCCTCAGCAGTGACTGGGCTTGGTTTGGGTTTGAAATGGATTTGGTTTAACCCCTTTTGGTGCTTCCAGCTGATCACAGATACCTTCAACCATCACAACAAGCTGGCTCAGAAGGAGAGGAAGGAGAAGAAGGCTCGTCAGGAGGCAGAGAAGAGGGAAAAGGCTGAGAGAGCTGCCAAACTTGCCAAGGAAAAGCAGGAAGCAAATGAGCCCAGGATTAAGGAGCTCACAGATGAGGAAGCTGAGAGGCTGCAACTGGAAATCGAGCAGGTGAGAGTGGTTTCTGGTGCCTGCAGGACCATCTGCTGGTCTCCTGGAGCAGTGAGGGGTGAAAGGGGCTGAGATGTCTCCCTGGGGGGTCACCAGGCTGGGGTGCTTCAAGATCCAGTTTCCAGAATGGTTGGATTTTCTGATGGTAGCAACAGCATTTCTGATGGCAGCAACCCCCTCTGCTGCAGCCCTCAAGGTGTGAGGACCCAGGGATCTTCTTCCCCTTGGCAGTAGCTCTTCCCTGGAATCCTAAGGGCTCAAAATTCCTGGTCAGTTTCCCAAGTCCTGCTTTTTCTTTCATAGAAACATTTTATGGAATGATTTGGGTTGGAAGGGACCTTAAAGATCATCCAGCCCCAACCCCCTGCATGGGCAGGGACACCTCCCACCAGCCCAGGTTGCTCCAAGCCCCATCCAACCTGCCCTTCAACACTGCCAGGGATGGGGCAGCCACAGCTTCCCTGGGCAACCTGGGCCAGGCTCTCACCACCCTCACACCCAAGAATTTCCTCCTCATGAGGCCACCTAGTGTCACCTCAGCCAGTAACACCAAGTGCCACCACCTGCCTGAGCAAGTTCCTTCTCTTTTTCAGCAGAAGAAGGAGGTACAAGGACAAGTGAACAACAGCCCAGGGAAACCCTCAGAGGATGGAGGGGAATCTCCAGATTCTAACCAACAGGTAAAGCTCATTTAGGGGCTTCATTTTAGGAAAATCAAGTTTTGAACAACCATGAGAACTCGGTGGGAATGTGAAAGAGTGTCCAGGCTGGTTATCCTTAAGAAAACACAAATCCCAAAGGTTTTCATGTGGATTTTTAAAGCTTTTTTCCTTGTAATGATGATTTAACAGAAACATCTTTTCATTTTAGGTCTAAATTGCTGTACATCTCAAATACATGCAGCTGAAATTCTTATTAAAAATTGATGATAATAATAGTAATGCTATAAAATAGTAATGATACAAAATAATAATGATATAAAATAATAATGATATAAACCAATGATATAAGTGAAAGATAAATGGAAACTTGACAAGCTTCTTTCCTTACCCTTTGAATTGGTTCCTAGGAAACAGATGATGAAGAGGAAGATGAGAAGGACAAAGGAAAACTTAGACCCAACTCTGGCAATGGAGCTGACCTTCCAAATTACAGATGGACACAGACTCTTTCAGAACTGGATGTAAGTTTTGCCAGGATCTGAGGAATCTGTGCTGGGAATAAGAGCAGGGGTGGTAGGAACAGTGGAGCTGATCCCTTGGATCTCAGTTCCCTGTGAGATGTTGTATTTAACAGTGGGATTCCAGGAGCTGGGAGAGAGCTTGGTAATTAAATACAGTTTATAGAGTCATGGGATGGTTTGGGTTGGAAAGGACCTTAAAGATCATCCAGTCCCAACCCCCCTGCATGGGCAGGGACACCTCCCACCAGCCCAGGCTGCTCCAAGCCCCATCCAACCTGCCCTTCAACACTGCCAGGGATGGGGCAGCCACAGCCTCCCTGGGCAACCTGGGCCAGGCTCTCACCACCCTCACACACAAGAATTTCCTCCTCATCTCCAGCCTCCATCTCCCCTCTGCCAGTTTTCATCCATCCCCCCTTGTCCTCTCCCTCCCTGCCCTTGTCCCAAGTCCCTCCCCAGCTTTCCTGGAGCCCCTTCAGGCCCTGGAAGGTGCTCTAAGGTCTCCCTGGAGCCTTCTCTTCTCCAGGCTGAACAAACCCTGGTGCAACCAAGGCAGAAGGTGTTAAACCAGCAGCTCAGGAGAGTAAGGAGAGGTTCATCTCCTCAGTTCTTCTCTTTCTTCTCTAGCTGGCCATCCCTTTCAAGGTGAACTTCAGGTTGAAGGGGAAGGACATGGTGGTGGACATCCAGAGACGGCGCCTCAAGGTTGGCCTGAAGGGCCACTCTCCTGTCATTGATGGGGAGCTTTTCAATGAAGTGAAGGTGGAGGAGAGTTCCTGGCTGATTGAGGATGGGAAAACAGTCACTGTGCACCTGGAGAAGGTAAAGGAATCAAGGAAGAGTCAGGCTTGTCTGTCTCCTGCTGGAACCAGAGTCTGGGAGATCCTCTGGGAAGTCCTCTGGGCTTTGGCAGCTGGGACAGAACCACTGTGCTTATCCTTGGGACAACATCCATGATGTTATCCAGGATAACTTGATGCTCCTCTGGGATATCCAATCCATTGCTCAGCAGTTCAGGAAAAGCTGGAAAGAAATCAGTCATTTCCAAGCTGTTCCTTAATGGAATGATGCCACGTTTTGACAGGAGAATCCAGGGATAGACCTTGTTGTTGCTTGTGTCTCTACTGGGCTTCTCCAGGTGATTTGTTTGTAATCCCATTTATGTCATGCCAGTCCTGACAGCTGATGCTCCCAGATTTCCCAGCTGTGGAATTTCAGGCTCTAGAAGATGGTTAGGAATGCAAGTTGTACTCTTGATCCAGGCTTAGACTTTACTGATGTTTAGGAAAAGTGTCCAAGTTTGATTCCAGCAGCTTTTTTCCTGGCCCTGAGACATAAAATTCCCAGGATAAGCCCAGGAAAGAAAGAAAAATCTATTTTGCTTCTTCATCCCTCCAGATCAACAAGATGGAATGGTGGAACAAACTGGTCTCCACAGACCCAGAAATCAACACCAAGAAAATTAATCCAGAGAACTCCAAGGTAAGAACATCTCTCTGGAATGGAACCTTCCCTTAAAATGTTCTCAATGTCTCTGTTCTACCAGTGTAAAACCAATACTGGGAGTACTGGTGGGTGTGGAGTCATGGAATGGTTTGGGTTGGAAGGAACTTAAGATCATCTAGTCCCAACCCCCCTGCATGGGCAGGGACACCTCCCACCAGCCCAGGCTGCTCCAAGCCCCATCCAACCTGCCCTTCAACACTGCCAGGGATGGGGCAGCCACAGCTTCTCTGGGCAACCTGGGCCAGGGTCCTGCCTTTGATCCAAGCCCTTCCTTTCAGTTGTCAGACCTGGACAGTGAGACCCGTAGCATGGTGGAGAAGATGATGTATGATCAGCGGCAAAAATCCATGGGCCTGCCCACCTCTGATGAGCAGAAGAAGCAAGACATCTTGAAAAAGTGTGTAAACCTCCTTAATTTGTGGGTATTTGTCCTCCTGAGCCCCTCCCCTCTTCTTGGATGTGAATATGTGACCAGAAACAGGTTGGCCTTCAGTCATAGAACAGTTTGGGTGGGAAGGGAGCTTAAAGATCATCCAGTCCCAACCCCCTGCATGGGCAGGGACACCTCCCACCAGCCCAGGCTGCTCCAAGCCCCATCCAACCTGCCCTTCAACACTGCCAGGGATGGGGCAGCCACAGCTTCCCTGGGCAACCTGGGCCAGGCTCTCACCACCCTCACACCCAAGAATTTCCTCCTCGTGTCCAACCTCCATCTCCCCTCTGCCAGTTTTAATCCATCCCCCTTGTCCTCTCCCTCCCTGCCCTTGTCCCAAGCCCCTCCCCAGCTTTCCTGGAGCCCCTTCAGGCCCTGGAAGCTGCTCTAAGGTCTCCAAGTCCTGTGCTCACATCTACAGACTCACTGAATTGCTGGCCAAACACCAGCCTGTGGGGGTGCATAGTGGGGAGAACAACCTACCTCTGGAATGGTCTTAATCTGCTGGTTTCAAGTCCAAAAAGCACGTTTGGGACTGGAGGTCCCATCTCTGCTGAACTTTAACACGGTCTTGATTGTCTTCTAATCTCCCGGTAGCGCCGGTCGCCGTCCCTCCCTCCACACCTGCCCCAGGCAGCAGGTCCCAGCAGATTGTGCCTTTATGCCTTTATTGCCCTGTTTGGTAGGAGAGCACCTGGGCAGGGAAATGACTCAGGAGCTTCCAAGGCCATTTGGGAAGGTGTGGAGGCAATTCTGTGTCACATAGCTTCTGCAGCTGGGAGTTATCTTGGGTTTGGAAGGATTTAGTCTGGCAGGGCTGGGTCCTTCTCTTCTTTGGCTTATCTGGAGCAGCAGGAGCTTCAGTCTGGTCAGGTCTGGTGAAGGGTTCAACTGTTGAGAGACCAGAGCTCCTTGGTTCCACTGAGCTAGGAGAATGAGGGATAGTCCTTGTCTCCTGCAAAGGCCTCCTTGGCAAGGTCACTCATTCATAGAATCCTGAAATGGTTTGGGTTGGAAGGGACCTTGAAGATGATCCAGTCCCATCCCCCTGCATGGGCAGGGACACCTCCCACCAGCCCAGGTTGCTCCAAGCCCCATCCAACCTGCCTTTCAACACTGCCAGGGATGGGGCAGCCACAGCTTCCCTTGGCAACCTGGGCCAGGCTCTCACCACCCTCACACCCAAGAATTTCCTCCTCATGTCCAACCTCCATCTCCCCTCTGCCAGTTTTAATCCATCCCCCTTGTCCTCTCCCTCCCTGCCCTTGTCCCAAGTCCCTCCCCAGCTTTCCTGGAGCCCCTTCAGGCACTGGATCAGGTTGCACTTGGGGCTGAAACCATTTTCTCTGCTCACATCCTTCCTGAGTTCCCAGTGCCTGAGCACTGGAGAGATCCCCCAACATCTCCAGGAACACTGAAGGTCACAGGTTTGAGTTTAGATCTTAATCTGCCCTCAGGATCTCCCCTCTGCCCCAGTGTCACTGCTACGTGTCTGCCCCAGAGGGAACGGTTACAGGGTGTGTGGCTGGTAATTAACAGCTCCCATGTGGCTGGGCTGCCTGACCTTGATGGCTGGGAGGGTTCTTGATAGCCCTGACCTGAGGAAAAAGGGTTTGTGGTGTGGGGAGTGTGTCCTCAAATGAACCCTCTTGCAGAGGCTCTGGGGAGGGAGCCAACTTCTCATGGCATCACGGGAGGGCAGGATGGAAGGGACCTCATGGATCATCTGGTCCAACATTTCTAAGTGCTAACACAGTTTCACTGAGGGGGCCCAGCACCCTGTGCAGCTGAGTCTTAAAACTGGGAATCCACCACTTCCCATGGGAGATTATTCCAATGTCTGGTCTCTTCTTCTGGAGTCCCATGGGAATCTCTCCAGGAGTAACTTGCACCCATTGCCCCCTGTCTTTTCCATGGGACTCCTTGTAAAAAAAACCTGATGGTGGAGAAAGTGGGAATTCCTCCCCCATCCCCAAAACTGAGCTGTTTGGTGGCTCCTGCTGACTCACACCCACCTTCTTGTCCTTGTTTTCCCCACAGGTTCATGGAGCAGCATCCAGAAATGGACTTTTCAAAGGCTAAATTCAACTGAGCCCTCCCCTTTCCCCCCCTCTCCCAGCCAGCCCACGGGATGGGGCAGGATACCTGGTGCTGGATATGTTGGGGTCCCTTCCCTTGGGCCAGGAAACACTTCCAGCATCCCCACCTGAGCTTGCTGCAGGAGCAGCTTCATGGAGTCATCCTCAGTTGTCCTGTGTGGAGCAGAGCAGAAGGCCATGGATTCAGCCTGGATCAGGAACCACCTGCAACACTTCCCAAAGGGCAGTTGGGAGGGAAGGGGGGGTTAGCACAGGGTGTTGGGGCTCCAGGAGCCAGGCTGGAGGGGCCTTGGGACATCCCTAATGGATCCCTTACCTTCATCTCCTGGCTCTTCAGAGCTGCTCATCCACTCTTTGCCATTGCTGTTTGGCAGGAGGTACTCCTGAGTTTTTCACTCCCTTCCCTTTGGCTTTCCTGGGAAAACAAGGGCCAGTTTATGTCATTAAAAAAATTCTCCTTTGGCCTCTTTGGGAGTCTTAAAAAAAAAACCCACTCAAACCAAACCAGCTGTTGCAGTGGAGAGAGACTCTGCTCCTGCTTTCTGCTGCTTCCATTCAGGAACAGACTGAACCCTCAAGGGAAACCTCCCATCCTGCATGGAGAGGTTGCCCTGGAGAGCCTGGGCAAGGGAGAGGATGTGGGATGGGGTGGTTGTTTTTTTTTTGGGGTGGGGGGGATGTTGTTGCTGGGAGTGTGTGTCCTTCCTGCCTCTTTCCCAAGGGCCTCTCTCCCTCTTGGTTCCTGGTGGCTCCACCTCTGCATGGCCCCCCTGTGTGTGAAACCTGCAGCTCAACATAAAGGCAAAAGAGTGGCACAAGCCCAGCTGGAAGGTGTGGTTTCTCCTGCAGAAATGATCCAAACTGGGCTGGGAGCAGGGAGGGGGCAGCACCTGCAAAGGAGAGTGATGGGGAGGTTGGGGTGAGGCTACCTGGGGATCATGATCCCAACCTGGAGAGCTGTGTCCAGCTCTGGAGTCCCCAGCATAAGGACATGGAGCTCCTGGAGAGAGTCCAGAGGAGGCCACGGAGATGGTCCAAGGCTGGAGCAGCTCTGCTCTGGAGACAGGCTGGGAGAGCTGGGGTGTTCAGCCTGGAGAAGAGAAGGCTCCAGGGAGACCTTAGAGCACCTTCCAGTGCCTGAAGGGGCTCCAGGAAAGCTGGGGAGGGGCTTGGGACAAGGGCAGGGAGGGAGAGGACAAGGGGGGTGGATGAAAACTGGCAGAGGGGAGATGGAGGTTGGAGATGAGGAGGAAATTCTTGGGTGTGAGGGTGGTGAGAGCCTGGCCCAGGTTGCCCAGGGAAGCTGTGGCTGCCCCATCCCTGGCAGTGTTGAAGGGCAGGTTGGATGGGGCTTGGAGCAGCCTGGGCTGGTGGGAGGTGTCCCTGCCCATGCAGGGGGTTGGGGCTGGATGATCCTTGAGCTCCCTTCCAACCCAAACCAGTCTGGGATATGATACAAATACCTCTGGAGCTCCCTGCTGGGGATGGACATTGGCTCCCCAGCTCAGGAGATGCAGCTGGAGCTCCGTGTCTCCCTCAGGACAAACTCCAGGCCCAGCTCAGACACCCTGGGATGACCAGGGCTCGTTGCTCCCAGCTCCACTCAGCAGCGCGTGACGGGCCCGGGGCAGCCACCCTTGCCCCTCCTCAGCTTTATGACAGGCTAACGAGTGTCCCAGCAGCCCGGGCTCCTCGTCCCTCCTTTTCAGGCTACCCCAGATCTCTGCTGTGCTGGTTCTTGCCTCTGCCACCCTGGAATGTTTCCACCTCCTACCCGAGCAAATGGGCACAAACGGCTGGAAAACCTGCCCGGGCAAAGTCCAGCCTGGCCCTGCACCTGGCCTGGGTGTCAAGGGCTCTTTGAGTCATAGGACCAGGCTTGTATTTAGTGTCCCAGTTTTATAAGGTCTTGGGGTCAAAAACCAGCACCCAGCCAGGTGAGCACTTACCTTGTGGGTGAGCAAGGACCTGGGTCTGGGCTGGATCCTCCAGGCTCTTCATCTCAGCTCAACTGACAACGTGTCTGTTCTGGGGGGTGTGAGGAGCTTCACCCTGTTCTCAGCTGTGAGTGGGACTGAAAGAGGGGAGATGGAGGTTGGACATGAGGAAGGAATCCTTGGGTGTGAGGGTGGTGAGAGCCTGGCCCAGGTTGCCCAGGGAAGCTGTGGCTGCCCCATCCCTGGCAGTGTTGAAGGGCAGGTTGGATGGGGCTTGGAGCAACCTGGGCTGGTGGGAGGTGTCCCTGCCCATGCAGGGGGTTGGGACTGGATGATCTTTTAGGTCCCTTCCAACCCAAACCAGCCTGGGACTCATCGCAGGAGGCAGGTTGGGCAGCAGCCGGGAGAAGCCAGAGCTGAGCTGGAGGCAGGAACCCCGGGGGAAGCTGGGGCAGATTTTGTGGGGACTGAAGCAGTGAGACTTTGCCCTCCAGGCAGGGGCAGGGGCAGGGGCAGGGGCAGGGGCAGGGGCAGGGGCAGGGGCAGGGGCAGGGCAGGCAGCCCTGGGGAGGGGGCTGTGGCTGCAGCCCAGGACCCCCGGCAGGTGAAGGCCCAGGGGGATGTTTGTGGCCGCAGCTGATCCCAGCGCAGCCCCTGGACTCCGACCCCAGCGGAACAGAAGGTGTTTTTGCTGGTGGCCTTGTCCTCTGCAAACACCCACCTGCCTCTGACTCCGTCCTGGCCAAACACCAGCAGCCCTTTTGCTTCCAAACAAACACTTTCCCCCAGAATAAACCGTGCCGAGGCAGGACAGATCTGGTCGGACCAGCTGAAGTAGCTTCAAGTGTGGATCCTCAGCTTGGTCTGAGTTACCAGAGACCACAGATCACGACCCCGTCCTTGTGACCACAGCAGGGAAGCCCCAGACACCACAGGGGACACTGGGAACCAAATCCTACCAATACATCCTGGTCTTGACTCCCAGCAGCCCATGGAGGGCTGTGCTGGAGGGTGGCAGGGCATGGATCCCAGAATTCCAGACTGCCTTGGGTTGAAAGGGACCTTCAAGATCATCTCAGTCGATCCCCCCTTGTCCTCTCCCTCCCTGCCCTTGTCCCAAGTCCCTCCCCAGCTTTCCTGGAGCCCCTTCAGGCCCTGGAAGGTGCTCTAAGGTCTCCCTGGAGCCTTCTCTTCTCCAGGCTGAACACCCCAACTCTCCCAGCCTGTCTCCAGAGCAGAGCTGCTCCAGCCCCTGGATCATCTCCGTGGCTCCTCTGGCCTCTCTCCAGCAGCTCCATGTCCCTTCCCACGCCGCTCTTGTCACCCGCAGGAGCCGTTTCGGTGCTGCCACCCCCTGGAGCCGCGGCTGCCGCACAGCCCGGGGCTCCCTCCCTGCCGCTTCCCTTCCCACCTCCTTGGAAAGCAGAACCTGAAGCCATCCAAGCTCCACGAAGGCTTTTCCAGATGTTAAAAGTTTCCCCTCGGTCTGTTGGGGTTGTTGTTTTTTTTTCCTCCCCCCAGCTCTTGGCTCAGCTCTCCCGCAGGAATGTTGCAGCTCAGAGCTTGGGAAGCAGCCCAGGCTGTGCTGGGAAGAGCAAGGAAACAGCAAAACCCCACAGAGGGAAACTGAGGCACGGGGCACCTCATGCTACCTCTTACTTGGTGGGGAGGCCACAGCTCCTCTGTTGCTGCTCAGGACCAGGCTGCAAAAGAATTAGGGTCAATTCATCCACTTTCCACACCAGAGTGAATGAAATCACTCAGTAGCTCAGGGTGTGGGTGGGGAAGATGAATTGACCAGCAGTTCTGGGTGTTCCAGCCCAGAATGAGTGTTGAGGGAGGCCCAACCTCTTCCAGGAAAAACATTTGAGAAATGTAGAAGGAAGGACAGAAAACTATGGCCCAGACTTGCAGGAGGAACCAGCAGGGCAGCTCAGGAGCAGGTGGGGACAGTGGAGATGAGTGGCACAGCCATGTCACAGCACGCTTGGCCAGCAGCCTTTGCTCCTGAGGAACCAACTGGCTGGTTCATGGGTTCCAAGAATAAAACCCAGCCCCTCTGGAGACCCCTTCCCAGCTGAGACAAGGTGACATTTACCTGTTCATGGCTTTCAAATCCTTCCAGGGAACACATCTCCTCCTACACGCCCAGTAGCTGCTGCCCAAGGGTGGCTGGGCAGGTTGAATTCCATCTTCTCTGAGCAAAACTGGGAGAGACCAGGCAGGGGAGCACAGAGAGGAGGAGTCAGGCCTGGGCTCAGTCTTCTGCCAACAATCACTGGTCCTTCACGGACCAAACTGAGGGCAAAAGGAATGGTTAGTGCCAACCCTCCAGCCTCTTACCTGGGATTGAGAGTTGGTCCTGTGGAAAATCCCACCCACCAGCCCAACCCCTGCTGTCCTCTGCCCAGGGAGCCTGAGGGAAGGGCAGGGAATGGAGCCCTGCAGGTCATCTCCTGAGGGTTTGTAGGGACATCAGTGCAAAGCTCTTCCTTCCAGGCAGAGGGACCAAGGCAGGTTCCCACCTCCAGCAGATCCCACCAGGGACAGCAGCCCCTCCAGGGCAATTCCTGCAGGAGGGAAGAGCTGGAAATTCTCCCTCCCAGGACTGAATTTTTTTCAGATCTCTGTTCCAGCATCATCCCTCCACACTTCCCTGCATCCCACATTCCCCACAGGCTCCTTCATCTGGGGCCCCAGTTGTTCAGTTCTTGGAACAACATCCCTGGGCACAGCCAAGAGCTGCCAAATGGCTGAACATCCCTCTGTCCATCTGCTGCTGGGAGAGCAGGGACCAGCCCCCCTGGGCAACCCTCCTGGCCTAGGCTCCTTTTGCTGAGGGATCAGAGAATGGGGGGGTTGGAAAGGACCTCTGGAGATCATCCAGTCCTACCCCTGCCAGAGCAGGATCCCCCGGAGCAGATCCCACAGGAACATGATCAGTCTGGAATGTCTCCAGGGATGGAGACTCCACAGCCTCCCTGGGCAGCCTGGCCCAGGGCTCTGGTACCTTCACAGTCAACAAGTCTTTTCTCATATTCAGGTTCAACCCCCTGTGCTCCAGTTTGTCCCACTGCCCCTTGTCCTGTCACTGGACACCCCTGAGCAGAGTCTGGCCCATCCTCCTGCCACCCCCTGGAGATATTGACCAGCACTGACCAGACCCCCCCTCAGCCTCCTCCTCTCCAGCCCCAGCTCTCCCAGCCTCTCCTCACAGGGCAGATCTGGGTGCTCTCCCTGCCCTGATGCCAGCAGGAATGGGACAGACACAGCTGAGGCAAAGAGCACATCTTCTGCTTTATAAAAAAAAAAACAAAAACAAAAAGACCAAATCAGATGTTTTAGGTCAAGGAGTACAAAAGAATCCCATAAGACACCACAGGTGCACCAGCTCCAGGGACCATCAGGTTGCCAGTCTTCCTTTTAGTCAGTTTCTGGGGTTTTTCAGGTTGTTGGGGGGTCTTTTTTTGCAAGCTGAATCCACACACATTCACTCTTGGCACACAGACCAAATGTGAAACAGACCTTGTCCCACCTGTCCCAACCATGGGCAGCTCCTCCCAAGTCCATCCTCACCCCTGGTCTCCAAAATGTCAACGTGTCCCAAGCTCAGTGCACAGGTTTTAAGTCAACTTGTCCAAATCCAGAGGCACAAATCCATCCAGAAGCAGGAATCCCAACAGATCCATCAATCCAGGTGGCAGTTGGAAGGAGGTGAACCAAACACAGCTCCTCCAGGAGTCCCAGGCTGCCCTTCCTTCAAGTCTTCTCCTTGGACAAACAGGGTGGTGTTTGGGTTTTTTTTAATTCACAAACAGCTTTAAAAACACAAAGCAGGGAGGGGAAGGCAAATCTCTCCCTTTCTTCTCAAAACTCTCTCCCTCTCAAGGTGTGGTCTCAAATCATGTCCATGCTCTATGCCCTGAAAGGTGAGAAGTTCACACCACCAGGCACCAAAAGGGACCTGAACTGTAGATTTCAAAGGGCTTTGGCCAGTGAATTGAGCCTGAGGAATGAAATCCTTTCCCCCCTAACCCAAACCTTATGAAAAGTAACCCCAGGCTATGGAATAAAGGCACATTTTGGGTCAACTGAGGCACATTTCAGGTCAATTCAGATCAACTGAGGCACTTTTCAGGTCAATTGAGGAACATTTCAGGTCAATTCAGACCAACTGAGGGAAGCTTCAGGTCAATTCAAGCCCCTTTCAGGTCAATTCAGATCAACTGAGGCCCATTTCAGGTCAGTTGAGGCACATTTCAAGTACACTTTCAGGTCAATTTAGGCACATTTTAGGTCAATCTAGGCAGAATTCAGGTCAATTCAGATCAACCCAGGGACGTTTCAGGTCAATTTAGGCACAATTCAGGTAAATTGAGGCACTTTCAGCCCAACTGAGGCACAAAAACATGGTCCACAGGAAAGCCCAGGGCCTGTTTTGGTTACTTTGTCCCCAAAAAGCAGTGGGTGCTGGTTCTATGGCTGGTAAATTCAAGCAAGCTTTTCCTATCCCCATCCAAGGGCACCCGAATGTATAAGCAAGTGCCTCAGCTTCACGTGTTGACTTTGTGATAAACAACCAAGTGGCAACACCAGCAAGATCCAGCTTCCTCCTGCTGCCACCTGCAGCCCTCAAGGTCACCTGCCACCCTGTGGCCTTGGGGAAGCCATCCCACTTCTGCTTCCCACTGGATGCTGGAGAGGAGCCAAGGGAAGGAGAAGGCACCGCAGGGAAAGGCAGGTTCCTCACAGACCTTCTGGAGACACTTGTCTGGGAACAAGGCACTTGTGAGGGATTTTCTTACTATAAAAACATAAGAATTAACTAATCGTGTCCCTCACCTGCCCCAGCCTCCTGGCCCAGCTGTCAGTGTGATGGGGAAAGGCAGAGGGCTTGGCAGGGGTGTGAGGACCAAGCTGTCACACCAGGTGGCCGTTGCTGACATCTCCAGTGCCACTGGCAGCACCTCATGCCAGTCCCCACAGCCTGTCCCTGCCAAGCTGGCCCCTCTGGTCTGCTCAGCCACCCAGGCACCCACCACTGCAGCTGGCACTGGCCCAGGAGACAGGCCAGGAGGCCAAAGATGAACCCAACCACGTTCCCTGAACCTTCTCCTTCCAAGGCAGCACCAGGAAGGGGCAGCAGGAAGAAGGCAGAGCTGGTCCTGAAACCCGAGGGGACAGGACTTGTATTGTGGGGACTGATCCAGCCACTTGACCTAGAGATTTGGGTCTCTGGGAAGAAGGCACCATCCAGCTGTTCCCCACCCAGATGAAGTTCTGGGATGGCAGGAAGCAAGACCTGATCCTCAGAGCAGGAAAGGGCTGAGGCTGGGGAGGCTAAAAGTGAAGTCTGGAAATCCCAGAGGCACAAGTTATCTGATACTTCCTTGTCCATCTTCTCCTCCCTGGGCACACCTCCCAAGTTCATTACCTCCACACTTCACTTCCTTGATGTTCTATATTGTCCAAAAAGCAAACCCAACAACCCCCAGACCTACAATATCATCCAGTGAAATTCAGACAGCAGGAAAAATTTGACTTCAACAAAGGATCAGGGTGGACTCGGAGGGGAGGGTGTGGGGAAAAAAAAAGGGGCAGAGGACACTCTGGAATGGAAAGGGGAGGGATGGGAGTGCAGCAAAGCCTTGGGGTGCCTGCCTGCTGCCTGGGTCCTTTTCCTCAGCAATAGACCCGGAGCAGAGGTGCCCCAGAGGAGTCAGTCTCTGTGTCTTGGAAAGAGGAATCTCTGCTGGTTGGAGAGCCTTGGAGAGGAAAGAGAAGAGATGGTGACATTAGAGAAGGTGACAGGGAGCAGCTGAGAGCCTGGCAGCCAGGCAAGCAGCTGCCACAAAAGGCTTTGTGTATCATGAGGGAGGAGAAAGCCACACAAAGCCCACGGGCAGGGAACAACCCTGCCTGTCTTGTGGCCATCTTCTAGGCCAGACCTGTTATTACACAGGAGAGGACTTGTCTTTTAGCCCTGGGCTGCTCTTTGGAGTGGAGCAGGATCAGAGCTCAGGGGACAGCCCAGAACTCTCTCCCCTTCCCTTTTGCACAGTTCCTTTTGTTTCCAGTGTCACCCAGGGGTGAGTTTAGCTGGTCCCACCTCAAATACAGCCCCAGAGGGGTCTGGGGCCAAGCACCATGCATGGACAGACCACCCCATGCTTGGCTTTCACTCCTCTCCAGGAGGACCCACCAACCCTTCTGAGCTCCCTTCACCCCTGAAGCTCAAGAGAGCTACACCCTGTGGGGGAGTTGAGGAGCAGGGCTCAGCTCAGCCTTTGAGGAGGTTGGAAACAGAAGGTGGAGGTAAGAGGAGAGGTTCAGGGTGTCCTCCTCACTCCTGGGATGCCCCTGAGGGTCAGGCCCCCAGGCTGGTGCGTTACCTGCGCTGCTGTGTCGCCTCATGTTCCGGGCCATCACATCTGCTGAGGTTTCTTCTGATATTTGCACGGCCAGATCTGGAATGAACACCCAAGAGGGGCTGAGACAGGACAGGGTGGGCCCCAGACAGGAAAGGGTGGGCAGATGTGACCCAAGAGTGAAGATCCTGGTCAGGGGTCTCCAACAGACCCCACCCTCAGGTCACAGGGGAGGCAGAGTCAGATTCCTCAGAGCTCATCCACCCTTGTCTGGGTAATCAGCTTTTGAGTCCCAAAAGCAGCAGCTTTTGAGAGCAGCAGCCCCACTGCTGGGAAGCACAACAGCCACCTGGTTTCCTCTGGTACTTCCAGAAGCTGGGGAGGGACTTGGGACAAGGGCAGGGAGAGAGAGGACAAGGGGGATGGATGAAAACTGGCAGAGGGGAGATGGAGGTTGGACATGAGGAGGAAATTCTTGGGTGTGAGGGTGGTGAGAGCCTGGCCCAGGTTGCCCAGGGAAGCTGTGGCTGCCCCATCCCTGGCAGTGTTGAAGGGCAGGTTGGATGGGGCTTGGAGCAGCCTGGGCTGGTGGGAGGTGTCCCTGCCCATGCAGGGGGTTGGAACCTGATGATCTTTAAGGTCCCTTCCCACCCAAACCAACCTGGGGTTCTATGTTATGTCCCTTTCCCCCACACTCAGCTTTTCAAAGTCTTTCTCCAACAAACTCTTACAACCTGTCCTGCAGGTCAGTCACTTCAGGCTGCTCCAGACAAGGAGAGGAGCAGCCACCATGAGGCCCCTCCACGGTGGCCACAGCCCTTCCTTCCACTTGGCAGGGATATTCCCTGGCTGCTCCTCAGCCCAGGGTGCAGAGGGAGCCTCAGCTCTGCTCTGTCACAGCAGTCCAAGGGCAGAGAGGGCTGGTGGAACACAGGAGGGAGGCAGCTCAGTGAGTGACCATGCTCTGGCACAAGCCAGCCCGTCTGGTCATACCAGTTGTGTTTGACTCATGGTGTTTCTGCCTAGCTTGGAGGTGAGGAGGGAAACCAGTCACTGCAGCAGGAGAAGCCCTCCCATTGCTCAGCAGAAACTTCACTGACAGGGACTGATGCTATCAAGGAAGCCACGACACAGGGAGTGGGGAGAAGCTGAGGCCTCCAGGAACGAGGAAGGGCCTCCAGTCCCAGCTCCCAGGGGAATGCAGGATCCTTCTGGCTGGAAAACACTTTTAAGATCATCAAGTCCAGCCATAACCCAGCCCTACCAACCATTAACCAACTCTGCCAAGTCCAGTGCCCTCAGCACCACATCTACCCAGCTTTTAACCACCTCCAGGGATGGGGACTCAACCACCTCCCTGGGCAGCCTGGGCCAGTGTTTAATTACCCTTTCAGTGAAGAAATTATTCCCAAGATCCAACCTAAACCTCCCCTGGCAGAGCTTGAGGCCATTCCCTCTCATCCTACCACTTCTTCCTTGGGAGAAGAGACCCCTTTTTGGCTCCAGCCTCCTCCCAGGCAGCTGCAGAAAGGAGGTCTCCTCTCAGCCTCCTCTTCTCCAGGAGGAACACCCCAAAAACCCAGCCTGAAGACAGACACTGGCTTTCAACCCTGCTCCCTTGCTGCACCTCCATGATTTTGAGAAAACCACCCTCTCCCACCGAGCTGGGACACCAAGGAACCCCCACGTACCATCCTGGCTGATCACCATGGACTCCAGCATGGTTTCATTGCCACTGTCTGGTGCATGGCCTCTGCTGGATTTCTCCTCGTGGCTCTGGCTGGCTGGGATGGAGATGTGGGGCCTGACTCTGCTTTTCCTGGTGCTGATCCTTATGATGCCTCGGACCAGCCTGCACTCAGCATCCTGCTCATCCAGGTTGTAGTCCTGAGTTATGCTATTGATGAGGTCCGAGATCTTGTTGGTCTTCTCCAAGAAGACAGTGTCTGAGGTGCACTTGGCCAGCTCATCGATCTGGTGGACGCTGAAAAGCTCCGTCAGCTTCTTGAAGATCAGGACATCAATCTCCCTGCTGGACATGGAGCCATTCAGCTCACTGATATCCAGGTCAGATTCATGGAAGGAATAATACTCCTCAGAACTTCGATGGCTGCTGGGGAGTGGTGGCTTTTCCATGCTGTTCCTGAAGGGCAGCTCTTTCCAGCAGGGATCCGAATCCAGGTGGTGGCTGGGTCTCCTGTTCTGATAGACAGGAATGCCCTTCAGCTTCACGTCGGGGTAACTGAAACTGCTGCCCATGCTGGATTTTTTGATCTGGTTCCCATTCTTCTCAGCTGGGGAGACGTTGGTGGGGCTGCTGGGCAACCTCCCGTTGTAATCCCCGCTCTTCCCGTCGTCGGTGGAGGTCTCAGCAGGCCCCGGGTAGGGGATGCAGACACTGCAGTCCTGGAAGCAGCCCCCACAGGTCACTATACAACAGAAAACAGCCTTATAGGTGTTCCAGGCTTGTGAGAGAGAGGAGCAGCAGAAGCTCTGGTCGGGGGGAGCCTCTGCTGTGCCAGAAATGAAGGTGATGGTCTCCGCCTCCCGCCCGTTGGAGTCCTTCAGGTCGGCTTTGCGGCCCTTCCTGTCCCGCTGGGCTCTGCTGCGGCCCTGCCTGCCCTCAGGGCTGGAGCCACTCAGCACCTCCAAGCTGACATCAGGCTCCTTGGGTGGCCTGCTCCTCAGGGGGACAGCCTCCTGGGGGGCCAGGGGCAGCTGGCGGTGGCTGCTGAGGTCGCGGGGCAGCCCAGCCCTCCGGCCCAGCATGGCTCAGGCACCTGCGGAACGAGAAGGTCTGGGGTCAAGGAACCACGTGGGGGTTGGCAGGGACCTCTGGAGATCATCCAGTCCAAGCTCCCTGCTAGTGCAGGGCCCCAGGGAGCAGATCCCACAGGAACATGTTCCAGGTGGCTTTGGAATGTCTCCGGGGATGGAGACTCCAGAGCCTCCCTGTCCCAGGGCTCTGCCGCCCTCAGAGTGAAGCAGTTTTCCCTCAAGGTCAGATGGAACTTCCCAGGTTCCAGTTTGTGCTCATTGCCCTTGGTCCTATTGCTGACAAGAGTCTGACTCCGTCCTCCCTGCACCCTCCTGGAGGTATTTATAGGCATTTAACAAGGTCTCCCCTCAGTCTACTCCTCCCCAGACTAAACAGTCCCAGCTCTTTCAGCCTTCCCTCCTGAGATGCTCCAATCTCCCAGCCATCCTCGTTGCCCTCCTTGGACTCTCTCCAGCAGTTCCCAGTCCCTCTTGAACTGGGGAGCCCAGAACTGAACACACAGTATTCCAGGTGTGGCCTCACCAGGGCAGAATCACAGAATTCCTTTGGTTGGAAAAGACCTTCAAGATCATGGGAGTCCAACCATAACCCAACTCTACCATTAACCAATCCTACCAAGTCCAGAGCTAACCCATGTCCCTCAGCACCACATCTATGGGGTTTTCAACCCCCCCCCCCAGGGATGGGGATCCAACCACCTCACTGTGCCAGTGCTGAAGCACCCTTCCAGTGAAGAAACTGTTCCCAACATCCAATCTAAACCTCCCCTTGGCAACTTGAGGCCGTTCCCTCTTGTCCTGCCACTTGTAGCTTCACTGAACAGACCAATCCCAACTGTTGGAGGACTCACCACCAGCCTCACCTCAGCTACTGACCAACAGGGAGGGCCCAAACCTTCAAATCCAGCAATTCCCTAATTCAACCTTTCCATGATTTGAAATGATTCCATTATTTGAGATATTTCACAATATATTAGAACCACTGAAAGGTTAAGATTGGAGAGGACCTTAAAGACCATCAGGTTCCAACCCTGAGCAGGGACACCCCCCATTAGAATAGATTAGAATATCTAATACATATATAAATACTCCTGTTCTCACTTGTTAGGGCTCCCCAACTGCTGCTTCCTTGTGGTGGGTGCTTGAATCAGAAGAGAAAGGCTTTAAAAGGACTATTTTTAGCCTGGAACCTTTAGAAGATCTTCCTCTGGAAGCCAAAGCTTCCTCCAGAGCAAGCAAGGAGCAGCACAGCCCTGGGTGGAACCAACTCCAAAGGGAAAGGATCTTCTTTTAGACAACTTCCCCTTTGTCTGGCATTCCTGAGGGTTAAGCTGCTCCCTGACAACCTTTATCCCTTGCAAAACACACCAGTTGGAGCTGCCAAACCATCCATCACTCTGCACAAGCTGCCAGTGCAGCCTCCAGATGATGCGTTGTCATTGAAATGCAGAGGATTTAGCAACTGACACTGATGGGTTTTTGCTCAGGCTGGGGCACCTTGAAGCTTTTCCAAGGGAAATCCCTGGCTTGATCTGGATTAAAGAGCCTGTCAAGAGATCTAAATCACTCCTCCTGGGAGCAACACCTTCCCAGGGCCCTACAGGGATCAGCAACACCTTCCCAGAGCCCTACAGGGATCAGCAACACCTTCCCAGGGCCCTACAGGGATCAGCAACACCTTCCCAGGGCCCTACAGGGATCAGCAACACCTTCCCAGGGCCCTACAGGGATCAGCAACACCTTCCCAGGGCCCTACAGGGATCAGCAACACCTTCCCAGGGCCCTACAGGGATCAGCAACACCTTCCCAGGGCCCTACAGGGATCAGCAACACCTTCCCAGGGCCCTACAGGGATCAGCAACACCTTCCCAGGGCCCTACAGGGATCAGCAACACCTTCCCAGGGCCCTACAGGGATCAGCAACACCTTCCCAGGGCCCTACAGGGATCAGCAACACCTTCCCAGGGCCCTACAGGGATCAGCAACACCTTCCCAGGGCCCTACAGGGATCAGCAACACCTTCCCAGGGCCCTACAGGGATCAGCAACACCTTCCCAGGGCCCTACAGGGATCAGCAACACCTTCCCAGGGCCCTACAGGGATCAGCAACACCTTCCCAGGGCCCTACAGGGATCAGCAACACCTTCCCAGGGCCCTACAGGGATCAGCAACACCTTCCCAGAGCCCTACAGGGATCAGCAACACCTTCCCAGGGCCCTACAGGGATCAGCAACACCTTCCCAGGGCCCTACAGGGATCAGCAACACCTTCCCAGGGCCCTACAGGGATCAGCAACACCTTCCCAGGGCCCTACAGGATCAGCAACACCTTCCCAGGGCCCTACAGGATCAGCAACACCTTCCCAGAGCCCTACAGGGATCAGCAACACCTTCCCAGGGCCCTACAGGGATCAGCAACACCTTCTAAGAGCCCTACAGGATCAGCAACACCTTCCCAGAGCCCTACAGGGATCAGCAACACCTTCCCAGAGCCCTACAGGGATCAGCAACACCTTCTAAGAGCCCTACAGGATCAGCAACACCTTCCCAGAGCCCTACAGGGATCAGCAACACCTTCCCAGGGCCCTACAGGGATCAGCAACACCTTCTAAGAACCCTACAGGGATCAGCAACACCTTCCCAGGGCCCTAAAGGGATCAGCAACACCTTCCCAGAGCCCTAAGACAGGAACTGTACAAGTGATTTCCTCATTCCCACTGTACCAACCATCTGCACAAGGGAATAAACTGGTTTTACACACACCTCACATTTTAGCTCCCCCAGAATCCAAGAGTCTGGCACATGGAATTCTCTGGTAGGACTGGATGCTCTTCAAGCTCTTTTCCAACCAGAAGGATCCTGAGATTCCCTGGAATCTCCCCATGAAGAGGGAAGCTGGGCACTGGGAGGAATGTCAGGTCAGGACTGTCAGTCTCTGCTTCTCTTGCTGCTCCTTTCACCCCAGACTATGGTGGTCCCCTAAATTGTCCCTGGGTTCTAAGCTTCTTGCCTAACACTAATTAAATCCTAATTACCCTAATGAATAAGCACTGAGAGCTCAGCCACAGCCTCAGGGTTTCAGACTGACCCTTTTCTATAGGGCACATCAAGCATGAATAAATAAACCTGTCCCACCCCCTTTTTTACCCTTTTTAAAAAAATAAATGGATATGTTGCCCCCACAAAGAACCAGGAATTGACTGAAAACACCCCCTGGGCACTGGCAGCAGTGAATCCTGGAACCCTGGGTGATCCCTGTGCACATTCCTGGCTGGAATGGTAAATATTAAAGCCCCAGATGCTCCAGTTTCAGGGCTGAGCAGGCAGAGCTCCCTGGGCTCAGCATCAGGGGAGAGGTGGGAAAGGTTTCCACTTCAGGGAGGGATGGGGGAAAAAAAGAGGTTTTTGGTTTTCTCAGCTGCATCATTTTTGTACCATGGTTCAAGATTTAAAAAGAAACCAAAAATAAAAAGCAAACCCCCTGGTTGAGCTGCTGCCAGCACAGAAATGCTCCCTGGGAGGCTTCCCTGAGGCCTGGGGTAGGGATCCAACAGGTGCACTGCAGGGTGACAAGCATTTCTGGAACAGTAGCTGCTAATCTGAGTCCAGGCTGGGTGGAGAATGGATCAAAAACAGCCTGAGGAGAAGGACTTGGGGGTGATGGTGGATGAGAAGCTCAACATGACCCAGCACCGTGTGCTGGAGCCCAGAAACTGCCCGTGTCCTGGGCTGCATCCCCAGCAGCGTGGGCAGCAGGGCCAGGGAGGGGATTGTCCCCTCTGCTCTGCTCTGGGGAGACCCCCTGGAGAGCTGTGTCCAGCTCTGGAGCCCCCAACACAGGAAGGACATGGAGCTGCTGGAGAGAGTCCAGAGGAGCCACAGAGATGATCCAAGGGCTGGAGCAGCTCTGCTCTGGAGACAGGCTGGGAGAGTTGGGGTGTTGAGTCTGGAGAAGAGAAGGCTCCAGGGAGACCTTAGAGCACCTTCCAGTGCCTGAAGGGGCTCCAGGAAAGCTGGGGAGGGACTTGGGACAAGGGCAGGGAGGGAGAGGACAAGGGGGGATGGATTAAAACTGGAAGAGGGAGATGGAGGTTGGAGATGAGGAGGAAATTCTTGGGTGTGAGGGTGGTGAGAGCCTGGCCCAGGTTGCCCAGGGAAGCTGTGGCTGCCCCATCCCTGGCAGTGTTGAAGGGCAGGTTGGATGGGGCTTGGAGCAGCCTGGGCTGGTGGGAGGTGTCCCCTGCCCATGCAGGGGGTGGGACTGGATGATCTTGAAGGTCCCTTCCAACACAAACCAGCCTGGGATTAGCTCAGTTCAGAGATTAAATCCAACACTGCACAACCACCCCCCAGCTCCCCCCTCTTCCCATCATGGCTTGAATTTCTGTGACCACTGAACCACAGGGCTGAGGACATTCCTCCCCCCCAGAAGAAAACCTGCCATAACATACCACAGCCATTAACCAAATCTGGGAATATAATCCAGAGCCAATTGATACTCACAAGGTCACTGGGAGTGTTCTCTGTTCTCACACAGGCACTGTCTGGGATTAGAGAAGATCCTTCTCCAGAACTTCAGCATCTGCTTCCCAAGAGTGAGGAGGGATTCCCAGTCGCCGTGTCTGTTACCCAGGGTCTAAGATCTTCATGGTTCAGAGGACAGGATTTCCTTGGGAAGTTTTAAAAAAGCTGGTGGTGAGAGCCTGGCCCAGGTTGCCCAGGGAAGCTGTGGCTGCCCCATCCCTGGCAGTGTTGAAGGGCAGGTTGGATGGGGCTTGGAGCAGCCTGGGCTGGTGGGAGGTGTCCCTGCCCATGCAGGGGGTTGGATCCTTAAGGTCCCTTCCCACCTAAACCAGCCTGAGATTCTAAATTAAGCTGTGGAACTACTTAACTAAGCTGTAACCATCCTGCCCACCGTGGTTAGAAGCTGGAGAAGCCAAAGCATGAAGTGAAAAAATGGCCCTAAATTCAGGATTTACACACAGATCCACCTTCTCTTAAATAACTGGAAGCAGCAATAACTGTGAAGTCTTCTCAGCAGCTTTGCCAGGAGCCAAAAGATGCTCCCTAAAGTTCCTGGAATTCTCCTGTCTGTTCCACAGGCAGTGATAGAGACCCTGGCCCAGAGAAACGGGCATCTAGGCTCTTCCCTCTGCTCCCCCCTCCCCTCTTCTCCCACCTACCTGGGACAGAAACGCCCTGGCCAAGGAGCTGCCTCTCCCCAAACGCTGCCCTGCCCCCCTGGCCCCAAATCCCCCCCTCCTTCAACCCCCTGACAAGGAGGTGCAGGAAATAAAACGTCCCCTTTTCTCCTGGCAAACAAGCGCTGCCGGGGGGTGGGGAGACCCCCCTGGGCAGAGACCCCTCCCGGTGCCCCCGGACGGGCCCCAGACGGTGGGTTTGGGGGGCAGAGAAGCCCCCAAATCGGGTTTCGAGCGGGGCCGCTGACCCGGTCCGGCCTTTCCCTGCCCCCCCTGCTTAGTTTTTCAGCCCTGGAAAGCCGAGCGGACCCCAAGGAGACACGAACCCCCCTCCCCGGGATAGCTCCGACACCAACACCCCCCCTCCCAATCCCGGGGAAAAGCCCCGGAGCAGCGGGAGGGGACAAACCGGGTGGGACAGCGCGGGGGGGGGGGGGGGGGGGGAACGGGACGGTCCCTCCGCTCCGGGGTGTGCGGGGAGGGAGAAGCCGGGTTGGGCGGGGTGGGGGGCGGCACCCGGGACCCCGCAGTCTCGGGGGACACGGCGGGGATCCCCGGTGCGGCGGGGGCAGCCCCCGCCTCCCCCCTCCCTCCCGTCCTGCCCCCGGCCCGGCCGCGGCCTCCTGCTGCCCCGGGCCCGGCCCGGGCGGCCCCGCCGGGGGAAGCGCCGGGGGGCGGCGGGGGCTGCCGGGGGTCGGGGCGGGGGTCGGGGGGTCGCTCGGGCCCGGCTCCCCCTCCCCCCCCCGCTCCTTCCCCCCCCCCCGCCCCCGGTACCTGCAGCCCCGGCCGCACCGGCCCCGCCTCACCTGGGCCAGGTGAGCCACGTGACCCGGCCCGACGGGCCGCCGCGAGGGACACGCGAGCGCGGAACGCGAAGCAGCCCCGGCCCGGGGTCCCGATTCCCCCCCCCCCCCCCCCCCCCCCGGGAATCCGGATCCTCTGTCTTAACGCATCCAGGGTCCTCGTCCTCACGGGGCTGTGCTCCCCGCTGTCCCCGCCTCCCAGGGTCCTCATCCCTAAGGATCCTTCTGGCTGAGGAGCCATCCCTGTGGATTCGGGTCACTCGGGATCCCCGCCCCAAGGGATCCCCGTCCCCCAGGATCCTTACCCGGAGGTTCTCCGGCCCCAAGGGTCTCGCTTCCCAAAGGTTCCACTTCCCAAGGGTCCCTGTCCCCAACGTTTCCCCCTTCCTAAGGCTTCCCATCCCTGAGGATCCCCATCCCTGAGGATCCCTGTCCCTAAGGATCCCTGTCCCTAAGGAGCCCTGCCCCAAATGATCCTCACTTCCAAGGATCCCTGCCCCTAAGGATCCCCATCCCTGAGGATCCCTGTCCCTAAGGAGCCCTGCCCCAAATGATCCTGACTTCCAAGGATCCCTGCCCCTAAGGATCCCCATCCCTCTGGATCCAGGTCACTGAGGATCCCTGCCCCAAGGGGTTCCTGTCCCCAAGGGGTCCCCACCCCAAGGATCACTCTGATCTGCCCCGTTCCTTGTCATTTTAACCCCCTGCAGACAAACCCCCAGTGCCAGGGAGGACCCCCCGGCCCAGGGGTGTAAAGTGGCAGCGTGGGGGGGCCACGTGTGTCCCCTGGGGTCCCATGGGACCTGCACCCTGAACAGATCACCTCACTTGCACCCCCCAGGTGCTGCCTGTGGGTCTGGACGCCTTGCCCTGGAGCCGGGAGCCCGTCCACCCCAGCTGAACCTCCACCCAGGCCATGCCCAAGCACTTTGACACCCCTAAAGACTTTGGCTGCCCCTCTTTGCCCCCAGCCCTGCTCTCCTGCTTGGTGCTGCTGCAGAGAGACCTTCGTGGGCAACAGTGTCATCCATCCCTTCTCTTCCTGGGAGCCCAAGTCCCACAGGGGACACTGGTGGCCCTGGGGAACGTGTGCTGTGGGGATGCCTGGTGCTCCTTGGACCCTGGGGCTGCCACTTGGTGACTCAGTGGTTCTCTCCAAAGAGCCAGGGATTCACTGTCGGGGGGTCAGATCCTTCCCTGAAGGTCTGGTGGGGCTGCAGGGCAGGAGCCTGGAGCTCCCTGCACCAAGGAGGCTGCACCAGCTGGTTCCCAAGAGGAAAGAGGAGAGGGATCAATGCAAAGGATGGTGTGTGTGCCAAGCAGCTCATTCCTTCTCTAAAGGGCACGAAGACTGTGCTTATTTATGCAAGCCTCTGGCACAGGGACATCATACTTCACTACAGACAGTGCCATTTCCCCAGACAGGCTTTCTTTGGTCTGTCCCTCCAAGCACCACCTGGAAAAGTGTCACCTCATCTCCTTCTCTTCCAGGTGCCTTGAGCACAGATCCTGGTCATGAAGCCTCTCCTGAGCCTGGCACTGCCAGGATGAGCTGGGCAGAGTGGGGTGACCCCCCGAGCCCAGCCCTGCTCTGCTGGATGCCCCTCAGCTCCAGCATTTTCCCTCTGTCCCATCACCTCCCCGCTGAGCTGCCACCATCAGCCAGGGCTCCAGTCCCAAACTGCCAGAGCCCCTGGCTCTGGGATGGAATCCTGGGGCTTAAACCTGAAATCCTGATGGAGAATTCCTTCCCTTAAACTGGGCCAGGATGAGAAAGCACTGCCTGGGTCCCACCCCTGCCCTGGTAACTGGGACACCTGGGAAAAAACCTGCAGAGAGGCTGGGAGAGATGGCACTAATATTAATTATTCACTGCTTATCATGAGGCTCCACTTTTCTGGACCACATCCCAACGTGGGGCTTTAAAGAGGTTGGAGATAAGAGGCCAGCCCCCAGCTCCATCCTACTCTGGGATATAGCACCAGCATCCCCAGGGAATACCAGGTACTGGGATGCAACTGTGGAGCTCCATCCTGGTGGTGGGTGCCTCAGTGTGTGGCTGGGGAGGGTCACTGCTGAGGAAGGGGGGAAAATGCTCTCAGAATGGGCTTTTGCATCCAAGAGGTTTATTCCAAGTGCTAGTGCCAGGAAGGGACACCTCCCACCAGCCCAGGCTGCTCCAAGCCCCATCCAACCTGCCCTTCAACACTGCCAGGGATGGGGCAGCCACAGCTTCCCTGGGCAACCTGGGCCAGGCTCTCACCACCCTCACACCCAAGAATTCCCTCCTCATCTCCAACCTCCATCTCCCCTCTGCCAGTTTCAATCCCTCCCCCTTGTCCTCTCCCTCCCTGCCCTTGTCCCAAGCCCCTCCCCAGCTTTCCTGGAGCCCCTTCAGGCACTGAAAGCTGCTCTAAGGTCTCCCTGGAGCCTTCTCTTCTCCAGGCTGAACACCCCAGCTCTCCCAGCCTGTCTCCAGAGCAGAGCTGCTCCAGCCCTTGGATCATCTCCATGTGCTCTCTGGACTCTCTCCAGGAGCTCCACATCCTTCTTATGTTGGGGCTCCAGAGCTGGACACAGCTCTCCAGGGGGTCTCCCCAGAGCAGAGCAGAGGGGACAATCCCCTCCCTGGCCCTGCTGCCCACGCTGCTGTTTCTGAGGGCAGCATTCCCATCGGATACACCAAGCCAGCTCAGCCTGGCTTTCCTCTTTCCTGCAGCCTGTAGTGCAGCCTGCAGAGCTGCAGCCCACGGGCTGCCCGTGTCTGTGCCAGGGGAGCTGGTGGAGGGGCCGAAGGGCTGAGGGGGCAGGGGGGCTGTGACGCTGCAGCCTCCGCTCCGGCTGCTCTGCCAAGAGCAGGGACAGGAAGGAAAAGCACATTTGCCCTGCTAAGGTGAGGAAACTGCCACCAACCCACGTGGGGTGGGGGTGACACCCACCGCAGGCCTGGACGTGGCTCTGTCTGGAACAGCTTGAAGCTGGTTTGGGTTTGATTTTTGGCTGCAGCTTTTGTTCCTGGCTGAGCACGGGATGAGACCCGGGCACCCTGCTCCTGTCATCCCTGTGATCCTCTCTCCTATTCGGCTGCCAAACACAGCCAGAATTCACCCCTCCCGGCTGCTGAGAGTCACAGCCCAGCAGAAAGGACCCAAAACAACCCAAACCAGGTCCCTGTGGGGGGAGGAAGGTGGGAGCAGCCCCCTCCCCGTGACACCTCAGCCCACTCCCGGCTCAATTCACATCTCCTGAAACGCTGGTGAGGTTGGCAGTGACCCTGCTGTGACAGTCGTGCAGCCAAGGACACGCTGTCCTGGGGCCACATCCCCTGTGTCCCAAGGCTGGGACACCCCAACCACAGCCCCCGCATCCCCCCCCAGCGCCACGAGCTGCAGGCACGAAACCAGCCCTCCCAGACCCATCCCAGTTCAGCCTTTCCCCCAGCCCTTCCCAGTAAATCTCCCCAGTCCCCTTTCCCAATAATCCCTCCAAAAGCCTTTCCCAGTAACCCTGCCAGTCCAGCCTTTCCCAGTGGCCCCCCCAGTAACCCTCCCAGCCTTTCCCAGTGACCCCCATCTCCCCATTTCCCAGCGACCCCCCCCCCTCCACCACGGGAGGACAGTTTCCCAGTGCCATGAACCATGAAGGCCGCTGGACGGTGCTGTTCCGAGCCGTACCGAGCCGGGGCCGGGCCGGTGTCCGTACCGGTACCGGTGCTGTTCCGAGCCGTACCGAGCCAGGGCCGGGCCGGTGTCTGTACCGGTACCGGTGCTGTTCCGAGCCGTACCGAGCCGGGGCCGGGCCGGTGTCCGTACCGGTACCGGTGCTGTTCCGAGCCGTACCGAGCCGGGGCCGTGCTGGTGCCGGTACCGGGGCCGTTTTGGTGCCGGTACCGGGGCCGTGTTGTACCGAGCCTGGGACGATGGCAGTGCCGGTTCCGGTGCCGTACCGAGCCGGGGCCGTGTCGGTTCCAGTACCGGTGCCGTCACGGGCCATAACCGAGCATCCCCACCAGGGCTGGACCGGATCCGGGGCCGTGTCGGTTCCAGTACCGGTGCCGTACCGAGCCGTACCGAGCCCTGGGCTGTGTCGGTGCCAGTACCGGTGCCGTGCCGTACTGAGGCCGGTACCGAGCCTGGACCCCACATCGGTGCCGGCACCGGTGCCTGTGCCGGGCCATCCCCAGCCCGAGCATCCCCCCCGGGCTGTGCCGTGCCGGTCCGGTCCGGACCCCGTCCCCCCCTCCCTGTGCCGGTGCCGGAGCCGCCCCCGAGCGGGGGGCCGAGCCGCTGGGCTCCAGCACCGCCCCCGGGCTATATATCCCCCCGCGGCTCCGACCCGCTCCCGCTCCCGTTCCCATGGCGGCAGCAGCAGCATCATCCTCCTCCTCCTCCTCCTCCTCAGCGCCGGACCGGGCAGCGGGCGGGCACCAGCGCCCGGACAGCGGCGGCCCCGGCAGCAGCGAGAGCAGCAGCGGCAGCAGCAGCAGCAGCAGCCCCGGCCCGGTGGAGCTGGCAGCGGCCCGGCGGCGGCTGGTGGCGGCTGAAGGGCGGCGGAGGGCGGCGGCGGAGCTGGAGGGCCGGGTCCGGCAGGTGCACTGCGCCCTGCGGCACGCCGAGCTCCGCCTGGCCGCCCGCGCCGAGGCCCTGGGCCGGCTGGGGGCCGGGGTGGCTCAGGCTCAGCTCTCCCTGGCCGCCCAGAGCCAGCGGCTGCAGAAGGGGCTGCTCCGCCGCCGCCCCCGCCCCCGGCCCGCAGCCCTCCTGGCCGCTGCCCGCGCCCTTCGCAGCTGCGTTCCCTGGGCTCCCCCCCGCTCCCGACCCTCCCCCGCAACGGCCGCCGCGGCCCGGCGCCTGCCCGCAGCCCCCCGCGGCACCGCATAGGGCAGGGGGGCTGCGGGGGGGAAGGGGGGGGGGGGGGGCGAGGCCGGGGCTGGGGTCCTGTAAGGGGTCCCGGGGGGTGCTGGTGGGTCGGGACCTTAGAGGGTTTGGGGGATCCTGCAGGGTCTGGGGGAGTCTGGGGGGGGGACGGGACTCAGCAGGGTCTGGGGGCTCAAAGAGGGTCCCAGGGAGGCGGATGGGTTGGGGTGCCGCAGGGTTTTGGGGATCCCGCGGGGTAGGGGGACTCAGCGAGGTCTGAGGTCCATGGATGAGTTGGGACCCTGCAGGGTCTGCAGGACCCTGTGTAGTGGGGGGACTCAGCAGGGCCTGGGGTCCCAGAGAGGGTCGTGGGGAGGCTGATGGGTCAGGACCCTGCAGGGTTTGGGGGACCCTATTGGGTGAGGGGACTCAGCAGGCTCTGGGGTCCTTGAGAGGGTCCTGGGGAGGGTGGTGGGTTGGGGCCCTGCAGCTTTCTCCTGGGCCCCCAAACCCTGCAGGGTCTGGGGGATTCTATGGGGGGGACACGACTCAGCAGGATCTAGGGTCCCTGAGGGGGACCTGGAGAGACTGATGGGTCGGGACCCTGCAGGACTGGGTGATACACTTGGGGTCTGGGGTGTTTGGGGTTCCTTAGGGGACGCTGTGGGACTGGGGCACTCCATGGGACCCAGCAGGCTCTGGAGACCTTAGAGTGTCCTGAAGAATCTGGGGGGGGTGGGGGGGTGGGTGTCCCTGGGAGACCCTGGGGGTTTAGAGTGCTTGAGGGACCCTGCAGGGTCCAGGGGGGAGCAGTGAGGTGGCAGAGATGGGGGGCTGGGAGGGGGAGGCAGTGAGGTTGGGGGACCCTGCAGGGTCTGGGGTCCCTGGAGGACCTTGCCAGGTCTGGGGGTGTTTATAGGGGACTGCTGGCAGCACCCCCAGCTCAGTCTGGCATCACATGCCCCCACCCCCCCCGTCCTCTGGGAAGGGTCCCCGAGCCCCGGGGCCAGCAGGACGCCGGTGGGACCCTGCATCAAACTGGGACAGCCTCCAAGTGCCCCAATGGGGGATCTAGGAGTCTCGGGGACACCCCATTGCCACCGTCTGGGACAGTGACCTCGGCTCCGGCCCGTGCACCCCGCGGGGACAAGAGAGCAGGAGAGGACGGGTCCTGGCGATGGCACCGGCACCGTCTGCCTCCCACCAGGCAGGATTCTGGGGACTGCTTTGACGTCTGACCAGGCGAGTGACACTTGAAACCTCCCCCTGCTTCCAGCCACAGCCCTTGGGCACCCCCAGTGTCACCTGCAGCAGAGCCTGGAGCGGGGAGAAGGCACCAGGAGCCCAGAGCTGGGCTCAGGATGAACCATCCCCCGCGGTCCCCATCGCTGCCCCACCAGCCCTGAGCCGGCCTCGGGATGGAAAGTTGGGAACCGGAGAGCATCATTCCCGTCGGGAATTGCAGCCCCAGGGTGGGGTCTCGCTTTGTGCATCAAGCTTCGCCGTGGCTTTCCCTGGAGGCTGCATGAATCCCTCCCTCCTGCTGGAAAAACCATCGCTCAACCCCCCCACCCCCCCCCCTTATTTCTGGATTCATTTTGATTTTTAAAGGAAGAAAGAAAAAAAAAACCTACTTGATTTGGGCTGAGGAAGGTGGGGGGGGGGGAGGGGAATTTTACTGACTCATGAATGTACTTTGGTGTGAGACAGCAGGTCTGTGTGCAGCCCTTGCTTCTTGCCTCTGCGCAGGCTCCTGCCTGCCCTGTGCTGCCTGCCCTGCCCTGGGCACTGCCCTGCACTGCCCACCCACCCCCCACCCCCCCCCAAACCTCCCCTCGCCAGGGCACAAGCAGAATTAAACTTTGATATATTTTATTCACCCCACGTCTCATCCGTAGGTGCTGGCTGAAATCCCCACTGAGGGGCTGATGAGGATGGGGATTAAGCAAATAAGCCCTGGTAACGGTATGTAATGAATACCAGGGTGGATTTCTCTCGGTTGTTGACCTCTTCCTTCCTCTGGCTGGGTGGAAAAATCTGTTTGGAGCTGCCTGCAGCAGAGTGCCACTGCTGGTGGCCAGGGACTCTGCCAGGCACCACTGATGTACCTTAGATAAGGCTCCAGGGAGACCTTGGAGCACCTTCCAGGGCCTGAAGGGGCTCCAGGAAAGCTGGGGAGGGACTTGGGACAAGGGCAGGGAGGGAGAGGACAAGGGGGGATGGATTAAAACTGGCAGAGGGGAGATGGAGGTTGGACATGAGGAGGAAATTCTTGGGTGTGAGGGTGGTGAGAGCCTGGCCCAGGTTGCCCAGGGAAGCTGTGGCTGCCCCATCCCTGGCAGTGTTGAAGGGCAGGTTGGATGGGGCTTGGAGCAGCCTGGGCTGGTGGGAGGTGTCCCTGCCCATGCAGGGGGTTGGATCTAGATGATCTTTAAGCTCCCTTCCAACCCAAACCAGTCTGTGATATATATATATACACATATTTACATATATATACACACACACATATATTTACAACATACAACCATAGTCTGTCCTTAAAAAAAACAAATCTGTAGAAGATAAAAAAATGAGGCAAAACACTCATCCCTGTGCAGAAAATGGGTGACAGAGAAATCTCTGAGCTGCCAGCATGACTTCACCATCATGTGCTGGGGGGGGGGGGGGGATCTGCCTTTCTCCTATTAATCTCTATTTCCAGCCAATTATTTTTAGCGTGGTTCTACCTTCCCCAGAACTCCCAGATGCTCCACCACCCTCCATCCCTTCCATGCTCCCTGATTTTTGCCCTTGCACTAAATCTCTGCCTGCTGGAGTTTTTCCCACGCTGCAATCCCAACCAGGAGGTGATTCCCTGAGCTGGGGGGGGGAGTTTGGTGCTAATAGCAGCTTACAGGTCTCAGCCAGGAGAAGAGGCACATTATCCCTCCCCAGCTTTCAATTAATAGTATGAAATGCACAGCTTGGGCTTAAATCCCTAGATATTTTTCCTCCCCCCTGTCCCTGGTGATTATTTGCAAATCAGCTTTTGACCTGATTAGAGCAGAACCTACTTAAAGGAATTGCAGGGAAAGACCTTTTAAAAAATTAATGATAATCAACTCCATGAAACCAGTAAAAGCCCAAATCATTCCCAGCTCTTCCATCTGATGGTTCCTCCTCACCTTTTGGTCTGGAGAGGGTTATGGTCTCATCACACTCTGTGTTCCTGCAGTCTCCTTAGCTGGAACATGACATCCATCCCAATTCACAGGTTTATTCTCCTTTTCCTACTGGATTGGGGAGGCTGGTGCAGCTGGTGAGGACGGGGGGAAACTGGTGCAAGGGCAGGGATTGGGGTCCCAGGTCCTCTCACAGCTCACTGCAAATCATTCCACATTTGGTGAAATAAGGATACCCACCTGCTCCAGGTGCCCAGGGCAGGACACAATTGGGATTTCACAGGATGGGGAAAGGTGGTTGGGGTCTCCCAGGGCAGTTGGGGTCTCCCAGGGCAGCTGGGGCTGGTCGCCCCCCTTCACGGGGAGGGCAGCTGTGGCCACATCTGGGAGCCAGCAGTAAGAGCAGCTCCCCAGGGTGATGCTGGAGGGAGATGCCATGCCTGTCTCAGGAGAAAGACTAGAAATCAAGGACAAACTAACCAGAGGGTTCCCAGACTGCTGGTGGCCACAACACAGCTCTGGGATTGTCACCACGGGGGAGCAACCAACACCTCCTGCATCCAGCTGAGTCCCTGGAACGTGGTTATGGGTGATGTCTCTGAGGGTAAATCCTCACCCAGTGACTTCTGGAGCAGCTCCTACAAGACAGAACTAGTCCCCAGCCTGCCAGGGTCCCCCAGAGCTGTGGGGTGCAGCAAGCCCTGTCCCCAAGCCACAGACCTGGCTGTGCTGGCACCACGTATCCAGGTTCACCCCCTGGATGGCCAAGGCTGCTCCAGCCACCAGCTCAGGAGCCTCCCACACCATCCAGCCACCATCCTGGCTTGGTTTTGTGGGGGTTCCAGCCCACGAGCCTTCCCCTGTGCCCTGCAGAGACACAGGAGCCCTGTGCCACCCCCAGAAAGCTCTGGGTGACAGTGTCACCAAGCTGCTCACACGTGGTGGGGACAGCAACAAAGTCCTGCTGGAGGATCCTGGGCCTGGTTGGGGGCCTGACTTTTGGGGAGAAGAGCCAGGCCACCTGCAGCACAAGGTGAAGGCTGATCCTTTGGGAACATCCCTGCCCTGGGAACACCCCCCGGGCCTGGGGGGTGCTTTACATAACCCAGCTCCATCCTGGCAGCAGTGCCCTTACATAAACAGCACCAACACTCGGTGGCTTTTCTGGGATTATTTTGTTACAGACTTTCTGGGAAAAATGAAATGAATGTGGCATGTTAATACCTAAGCCCAGCTCCTCTCCTCTGCTCCTCTCCCTGGTTTATGCCCCCCCCCCCGGACAGGTCTGGTGAAGCAGGATGGCAGGAGGCCAGGGAGGGTGGCAGGGGGACAAGCAAAATGGCACCAAGAGGCTGGTGTGGGAATGATGGAGGGGACAGTGTGTGTGGGGACACAGGGATGGTGGGAGGGTGATGGGGGGGCGGGGGTGTGGGTTGGGAGGGCACAGGGGTGACAGAGAGGGGACAGGGAGGGTGTGAGGGGGACAGAGAGGGGACAGGGAAGGCACAGGAGTGACAGGGACGGTGCAGGGGGTGATGGAGAGGGGACAGGGAGGGTGTGAGGGGTGATGGAGAGGGGACAGGGAGGGTGTGAGGGGGACAGGGAAGGTGTGAGGGGTGATGGAGAGGGGACAGGGAGGGTGTGAGGGGGACAGGGAAGGTGGTGAGGGGTGATGGAGAGGGGACAGGGAGGGTGTGAGGGGTGATGGAGAGGGGACAGGGAGGGTGGAGGGGGGACAGGGTGTGAGGGGTGATGGAGAGGGGACAGGGAGGGTGTGAGGGGTGATGGAGAGGGGACAGGGAGGGTGTGAGGGGTGATGGAGAGGGACAGGGAGGGTGTGAGGGGTGATGGAGAGGGGACAGGGAGGGTGTGAGGGGTGATGGAGAGGGGACAGGGCGGGTGTGAGGGGGACAGGGAAGGTGTGAGGGGTGATGGAGGGGGACAGGGAGGGTTGTGAGGGGGACAGGGAGGGTGTGAGGGGTGATGGAGAGGGGACAGGGAGGGTGTGAGGGGTGATGGAGAGGGGACAGGGAGGGTGTGAGGGGGACAGGGAGGGGGAGACAGGAAAGGGAAAAGAGTAATGAAGGGGGGACAGGAACAGGGCGAGGGTGATGGGGAGGGGACAGGGGTGATGTGAGGGTGATACAGAGGGGAGAGGGTGAGGACGGTAAGGGGGGGACAGAGGTGGTGCAGGGGTGATGGGGAGGGGGCAAGGAAAGTTCTGAGGGTGACAGAGGCAGGGACAGGGTGAGAGGAGCAGAGACAGGGGAAAGAGGGACGGGGAAGGCGAGGGCGATGGTACCTGAAGGGTCCCCAGGTTCAGGATCCAGGGATCGTGAGGCCACCGAGGAGTCCCGGAGCCTTCGGGCACCAGAGGGCACTGCGGGACCCGCTGCGGGACCCGCCCCGACCGGCGGCACCGGCGGGAGAACCGGGACCCCCTTCCCACCCCGGCGACGTGTCCCCTCACCCTGGGGTCCCCATCCAAGCCAGACCTCCCCCCTCAGCACCTCCCCTTCCTCCCTCCCCCGTAATCCTTTCCTCCTGAGACAAACCCCCCTCCCCAGCTCCCATTTCACGCCCTCTCCCCCCTCCAGCCTTCACTCCTTCAAGAAGCCGTCACGGCCCCAATTAACCCCAGGAGGTGGGAATTGCCCCCTTGACCCCTGATTTGCCTCCTGGGACAGCTGAGCCCAGCCTGGGCTGCCCCCCCCCCAGCTTTTCGGGGGGGCTGGAAGTCACTGCACCAACATTTGGCCTCTTCCTGCCCCACAGCCAGGGCAGCTGGTGACCCTGGGGGTGTCTGCAGGGGCTGGGGGGGTGACACAGGGCTGGCCCCCCCACCTGGCCACGCTTTGGGCTTCTTTTTTAATGGGTATTTGCAGCTTCCATCCCTATCAGCACCCCCAGGATAGACACCTGTGACGAGAAATCCCCCCTTTTTCAGTTTCATCCCCCCCCACGCCTGCCCAGAACCCCCACTGAGAGTCAGCAGCCCCCCCAGACCCGGGGGGGCAGGGTTTGCAGCCCCCTGGGTGAGCAGTGCTTGGGGGGGGGATATGCTGCCCAGGAAATCGGGGTGACTAAGGCACCTCCCCACCATCTTCCCCTGCCCCAGCACCCCCAGCCTGACACAACCTGTCCCCTCGTGCCCCCATCCAGGGTCTTGCCCTGGCTCCCGTGGGTTTCCAGGCTGTGGGAGCCTGTTCCTGCTGCCTGTCCTGCCCTTCCCTCACTGTGCTAAGAGCCTCTTGGTCCACTTCTCTCTCCCTCCTAAAGCTGGTTAAGTCACTGATCTGGTTAAAGCTCAGCAAACGGGTTGTTTTGCCCTGGGAATTAATGTGCCTAATTCTTGGCTTACTCCTGATTCCCAGCCCAGGAATCCCCAGGAATCCCCCTGCCCATGCAGGGATGGGCACAGTCCCACCCCACACCTTCTCCTTGCTCTGCTCCTGGCACAGGGAGGGGGTTCTGGGCAAATCCCCCCCCCAATCTCAGCCCCAGGGGAGGTGTGACAGCGTGGGGCATGGGCAGGGGGGTGCCAGGAGCAGCCCTGGCAACAAGATGCAGCTGGAGATGGGTCAGGGGTGATTTGGACCAGGTTCTGAAGCCACACCATGGGGTCCATCCAAACCTGGAGGAGACTGGCAGGTCCTCTCTCTTAGGGTCCTGTCCCCTCGTCCCCTCTCTCGGGGGTCTTGTCCCCTTGTTCCCTCTCTCAGGGCCCTGATCCCTTCTCCTCTCTCTCAGGGTCCTGTCCCCTGCACCCCACTCCTCTGGGACAAGGCTCAGCTCTGGTGTCCCCCCCTCCTTGGCACGGCTGCCCCATGGAGCCCCCCCCTCAGACTTCTGGGTGGAGAAGAGCTGCAGAACCTGGCTTGTTCAGCCTCACCCTCCTCCCCACACCCCTTCCAAATGTTTGGATGTTGGGAAAGGTTTTCTGCAGGCGTTTGAACCTCCTTTTTAAGGGAACCATTTAAGGGAAAGGGGATAATTAACCCTGCAGGCTCAGGGCTCTGGTTTCTCAGGGCCTTGCTCCTTCCAGAAAGCCTGGGCTGACAGAGGTCGTTGGGCAATGGCCAGGCCTGTCCAAATTGGGATTTTTCAGGGTTCCAATATCTCTGCATCCCCCTCAGGCTTGGCTGGAGCATCCCCCAGCCTCCCCTGGCAGAGCCAAGTCTCTGTTTTTAGCCCTGGCTGCCCCTAATCCCATCCCACGCCTCCTCCTGCAGCCGCCTCCTTCCCAAAGCCCCCAGGTGCTCCATGGCACCCGAGCTGGCTCCAGCATCTTCTCCAAGCCCTGTGCCTTCAACAGAGAGGATTTATCCCCTTGGGAGCCGATCCTAAACATCCCAGGATCTGCACCAGGCCCTTTCCCTCGTTTTCCTGCACCCCCAGGAGCCAAATCCCCAGGGAAAGGTGACAGAGAGGGGAGGGTGTCCCCAAAATAGCTCCAGAATGTGTGCAGCAAGGTCCATGGGGATGGTTTCACCATGCTCAGTGTCCCACCTCACAGAGGGGTGGGAACAGACCCCCCCTGCAACCCCGAATCAAAAGATATTCAATATATATGTCTTTATATATCAAATAAAATTGCTTCTATCTAGATATTAAACCCAGTCCCTGCAGCAGGGACAGGCAGAGGCAGTGGGGGGTGGTTGGGGGGGGGATGGGGTGGCAGCTCCAGCCCCACATGTTTCCTTCCCCTGTCCATCCTCATCAATCCCAGTGACACAGCCCTGGAATCTGATCCTGCTTCATTAAGGGATTTCAAAAGCCTAATTACCAAAAGCAGCAGTTCTTCCCTTCAGCCCCACCCCGGAGGTCCCCGGGCTCTGCACCCTGGGGTGGCCACGGGGATCTCCTGAGATTGTGGTGGCATCATCCTTAAATGGGTGAGTTTGGGGTTTTGGAGTTCCCTGCCAGAGGCTGTGGGGGGGGAGCAGAGGTTTTCACCTGCCCATCCCAGTTCCCACTCCATTTTCAGCTGCTGAGACTCTGGGAAGTGGGGATTTAAGGGGAAAAGAGGAAGAGAGGGAGGGAAGGAGGGAGGGATGGATGGGTGGATGGATGGATGGATGGATGGATGGATGGATGGATGGATGGAAGAAGGAAGGAAGGAGGAGATGAAAGGAAGAAAGGAGGGATGGAAGGAAGAAGGGAGGAAAGGAGGGAGGGATGGAAGGAGGAAGTAAGAAGGAAAGAAGGTAGAGGAAAGAAAAGCATCCCAGATCTCTTCCTTCTCCCCTCTCTCCCCTGCTGGCAGGGCTGGAGGACCCCCAGCCCCACCAAGATCCCACCATGGCTGGACCAGGAGCCCCTCGGCTGGGAAGAACCCCAGGGCAGGGTGCTGTGTCCCCAGCCCCCATGGGACACCTGGCCCCGTGTGCCGTGGAGCCCCAGAGATGTCCCAGAGAGCCGGGGGGTTGTCCCTGTGCCTGCCCGTGTCCCTGGCACCCGGACCCAGAGATGTCCTGGGGGGTTTGTCCCAGCTCCCCCCCGTGTCCCTGGCAGGGACACCCAGAGATGTCCCGGGGGGGGTTGTCCCAGCTCCCCCCAGTGTCCCTGGCACCCAGACCCAGAGATGTCCCGGGGGGTTTGTCCCAGCTCCCCCCCATGTCCCTGGCATGGAGACCCAGAGATGTCCCGGGGGGTTTGTCCCAGCTCCCACCCGTGTCCCTGGCAGGGACACCCAGAGATGTCCCGGGGGGTTTGTCCCAGCTCCCCCCCGTGTCCCTGGCAGGGACACCCAGAGATGTCCCGGGGGGTTTGTCCCAGCTCCCCCCCATGTCCCTGGCATGGAGACCCAGAGATGTCCCGGGGGGTTTGTCCCAGCTCCCACCCGTGTCCCTGGCAGGGACACCCAGAGATGTCCCGGGGGGTTTGTCCCAGCTCCCCCCCGCGGTCCCGTCGGGGCTGACGCCGGGACTAAATCTGTCGGTGACAGGCAGGAAAGGAATCCCTGGAGAGGAGCCAGACACACGCTCCTCTCGGCTCTGCCGGGCTCCTGGCCTCTTATGGAGAGGAGCAGGAGGGCAGAGGGGCCGGGAGCAGCTCCCGTTATGGAGAAGCCCTGGGGAAGCCCTGGCTCCAACAGGAACCCGGTGGGGCCCCGGTGACCTCCCTGGCAGGACACAGAAAGGGGGAGACACACACACACACAACGTGCTTGGGACATCCATGGGGACAGCCCTGGGATCTGGCTCACAGCTGCCTGGCCAGGAGGGGACAGGGGATGGGGGTTCCCCCAGGAGATGCACTGGGTACCCCCGGCTTCCAGGCAGGTGCCAGGGACACTGGGAGCTCACTGGGCACAGGTAGAGGGACTTTTTTGGCCATAAAACACACAGAAATGGAAAATCCAGCAGGGTTGACACCTTCACAGTACAGCTGGTGCCTCCTGGAGAGGAGGAGGAGGAAGAGGAGGAGAAGGAGGAGGAGGAGGAAGAGCATTTGGGACTTGGCTGGAAGAAGCCAGGCCACTGACCTGGCCTCACCCCAGGGTTTCCCTGCTCCTAAGACCCAGTTAGTGGTGCCCCTGGGTGCTGGGGGCTCAGCCACCCTCTGCCACGAGCAGAAGGAGCTGGTGGGTGGGCACAGGGTGCTGGGTGCCACTGGGTGCCCAGCTGGTCAGGGCTGGTGTTTCAGCCTTCACCTTTTGCACGGGCTCCTTCCCTCATTCCTCCCTGGTGCCCAGCAGGATTTTCCAGAGCTACCCAGGAAGGCTGCCCTTTTAGACTCATGGAATCCTTTTGGTTGGAAAAGACCTTTAGGATCACCAAGTCCAACCCTTCCCCCAGCCCTGCCCAGGCCACCACTGCCCCGTGTCCCTCAGCACCATCTCCAGGGCTCTGAAACCCCTCCAGGGATGGGGACTCCACCTCCCCTGGGCTGTTCCAGACCCTGACAACCCTTGCCAGGAAGAAATTGTTCCCAAGATCCCACCTCAACCTCCCCTGGTGCCACCTGAGGACATTTCCTCTAAGTCCCATCATTTGTTCCTTGGATGAAGAGACCAACCCCCCTGTCTCCAACCTCCTTCCAGGCATTGGAAGAGAGGGAGAAGGTCTCCCCTCAACCTCCATTTCTCACCTCCTCTTTGAGCAAACCCCCAGAGCACAAAGAGCTTCCAAACCTGGGGGGGGCTCAGCACAGTGACAGGTCAGGACCTGACTGAACCCCCTCCTCCATGGAGCAACTCCTTCCTGGGGAACCTCTCTTGGGATCTGGGGCACCAAAAGCTCCTGCTCTTTCCCACATGTGACTGAGCTGTGCAAATATTTGCTTTGGATAGTGGTGCCTTGTCCCAAGTCCCTCAGCCAAGGCCAGTCCTGGCAAGAACGTGGCTCACACCAGGCACTGAGGACAGATCCTGCTCAGATCCCTCACCAGGATCTTCATGGAAGGGAAACAACCAGCCCGGATCTGTCCCTCTGCTCCTGGGATGCTCCCTGGGGACTTGGCACCTTCCTTGGAGCAGGGTGGTGAGCTGTCAGCTCAGCCTGTGGGCTCTGCTGAGGTGACCTTCCTCTTCCAGCCCCTCCTTGGCTACCCCCACAGCTGGGAATTCACCACGGAAGGGGCCAGTGGGGCTGGAGGGGAGGTTGGAACCCCATCCTGCAGCACCCTGGGGTGCAGGGCACGTGGGAGAGGCACCTGGGGTGCTCAGGGCTATTGAACGAGCCCCCCCAAAATCCCAGGGATAAGGGAAGAACCCTGGGAAGCCACTTGAAGGTCTGGGAGGGACATCCCAAACCTTTTGTGCTCTTTTTTCAACCCCCTGGTTTTGTGCTCCTGGAAACCCAGGGTTTTCCTTGGGGGGGGGGAGTTGGCAGCAGGAGCCAGGCAGGGCTTGGGGGATTTCAGGGCAGGAATTTGGGGCAGGGGCCAGGGTGGTGGTGGCATTTTTGGCTCTGCCTGCAGTCCCCAGCCCTGGCCTCTGCCAGCCCTGGGCGTCTGGGACACTGGCCTTTGTTTCAGAGAATAAAGTTAGTGCTGTTACTCAGCCCGTCGCTATTCCAGCAATTCCTGCCTCCAATTCCTGCCTCCACTTTCGCTGAGCACCAGCAGCACCAGCAGCACCAGCAGCACCAGCAGCTCCAGCAGCACCAGCAGCACCAGCAGCACCAGCAGCACCAGCAGCTCCAGCAGCAGCAGCAGCAGGAGGGAAACATTCCTGCCTGGGGGCTGCCAAGAAAAATACCCCCCCAGAGAGGGACCCAAAGGGATGGGGACCAGCAGCCCTGTGGGGGTGGTGGTGGTGGCAGGGAATGGCAGTGGGAGCCTGGATCCCTTGGGATGAGGGTGGCAGCCTGGCTGGGGTTTGGTGCCACCCCATTCCCAGCAGGAACTGATCCCACCAGCACCACGGGTGGCTCGTGGTCCCCCGGGGGTCACCAGGTGGTGAGCAGGGGACACAGGGACAAGGGGTGTCACCTCCAGGGCGTTATCAACGTTATCACCCAGTGCCACCTGCTTCCCTGGGAAGTTTTGCCCACGCCACCGGGGCTCCCTGGGTGTTTTCCCTGCTCTTCACCTTGTGGTGGGGTCCCTCTGTCCCCAGGAACCTGCCACGTCCTGGTGCTGCTCCCCAGCTGTCACCTGGAGTGGAAGAAGGTGGCTGCCCCAAGAACCTCCCAACTCTCCGGGGGTTAAATCAAAACCACCTTTGAGTGAAAACTGTGGTCTCTGCCAGCTCCCAGGGCTGGCTACCAACTGGCTGCCTGTGGCTACCAGGAACTGCAGGCAGGGGCTTGGCAGGGCTGGAGGCAACGCTGGGCTTGAGGCAGGGTGGGAGTTGCAGGGAAGTCGTAGCCTGGTTTTGCTGGGAATGAGGATGCAGGAGCTTTGGGGTGTTGGAGGCTGCCAGGCCTGGGGGGCTCAGCCACAGGCTGTGGCAGCTCCTCCTTCAGTTCCTGCCTGGTGGGAGGATGGATGGAGGGAGGGATGGATGGATGGATGGATGGATGGATGGATGGATGGATGGATGGATGGATGGAGGGATGGATGGATGGATGGAGGGATGGATGGATGGAGGGATGGAGGGAGGCTGGAAAGAGAAGCCCACCAGCTGTGGGTGGCAGCAGCCCCCTCCTCCTGCCCCTATCACTTCCCCAAGGGAAGTTCTGGTGAGAGATTCAGGTCCTGCCCACACTGCTCTGGGGCTGTAGGACACATGGAGCTTGGTGAGAGCCAAGGGTGGGTCCTGCTCCATGTTTTTTTTGGGAATTGTCCTCTCCCCTCCTCTCCCTCCCAGCCCAGGGGGATGCTGGCATTGCATCCTCACCCCCTCCTCTGCAAAACCCCAGAGAACAGGAAACATCCCCCCATGCATGGTCTAAAAACCACAGAAAAGCCTCTTGAGCACCAAAACCCAACAGTTTTGATGGAATAATAGAATCATGGGATGGTTTGGGATGGAAGAGACCTTAAAGATCAGCCAGTCCCAACCCCCCTGCATGGGCAGGGACACCTCCCACCAGCCCAGGTTGCTCCAAGCCCCATCCAACCTGCCCTTCAACACTGCCAGGGATGGGGCAGCCACAGCTTCCCTGGGCACCCTGGACCAGGCTCTCACCACCAGCTTTTCAAAATACTTCCCTAATCTTTCCAGCTGGGCGAGGCCTGAGCAGGGGCAGCTCACCTGGGGCTCCGTGCTACGATTCCCAACCCGGGAACAAAGGGAGGTGGAGGTTGGGAACGTCCCTTCCCAGCCCCGGGGACATTAAACAAACCCCAGGAGCCCATTCTCCCTTTGTCAGCCCTGCAGGTCACCCAAGGTTTGATCTACAACCCGGGTTGATCTACAGCCCAGTTTGATCAACAGCCCAGCAAGGCAGATGGAAAAATTCCCAGTGAGGATTTTGGATCAGGTCCTTGCCCTTTTCTTCTGGCCTGGGAGTTACCAGCAAAGCTCCTTGGGGAGGAGAAACCCCCAAAGTCCCTGCCCATCCTTTCAAACCCCTCAGGCTTGGGTTGTGTTCTCCCTGTCCTCCCTCTTCCCAAAAGGTTTTCAGCCCTTCCTACATCTAAGAACCTACATTTGAATTTTGCCTGTTGAACCACAGCTGAAAGCCTGGAAACATCCCAAATTTAAACCAAGCTGCTCCGTGGGCTCCTGAGGTGACAACCCCGTGAGTCCCCAGCACCCACCCTGCTTCCTGCCCTGGCTTTTTAAGCCAGATTTCCTCACTGCCAAAACGCAGTCACTGGAGAAGAACTCGGAGGGTTTTGGGGAGAAAACTCCCCAGCCCGGGAGTCTGGATGAGTTTGGGATGTGCAGGAACCAATTTTTTGGTGGGAAACGGCTTAAATTGGGCTCTTCATCCTTCCTGATGGATCTGCCTGGCTGAGGGGGTGGTGGGATGTCTCATTTCTTCTAAGACACTGTTGCCCAGGGAAGCTGTGGCTGCCCCATCCCTGGCAGTGTTGAAGGGCAGGTTGGATGGGGCTTGGAGCAACCTGGGCTGGTGGGAGGTGTCCCTGCCCATGCAGGGGGGTGGGACTGGGTGATCTTGAAGGTTCCTCCAACCCAAACCAGTCTGGGATTCTGTGGTGGGATTCTATGAAGCTCAACCAGTCACCACCAGGGAGATGCAGGGCTGGCATCCCAGGGAGGCTGAAAAAACACCTCAAAACTGGGGGTGGTGGGAAGGCTGGAGGGCCACGGTGACAACACCAGTGAGGGACCACGGAGCACGTGTCCTTCTCTCCTGGGAGCTGCACTGCCAGGGAGCTCAGGGGACTGTCAATGTGCCCTCCCAGTCTGGGCAGCCTTTGGAGGTTGGGCTGGTGCTGCTGGCCCAGCTCGTGCTCAGCAGGTGCTGAACAAGGTGAGTAAGAACATCCTCACCATCATCTCACGTCAGGGGTGACCTAATCCTGGGAGGGGCCAGGTCTCCTCACCCTCCCATGAATGCCCAGGGGACTGGAGATGGTTGGCACTGCTAAAAGCAATAATTGCCCCCTAGTCATTTGGTTGATGACTTGTTTGATCCAGGCCTGACGTCCAACCTCAACCCATCCACCCTGAGGCCATCCTGGCTGGGGCAGCTGAGCCAGGAGACACCACAGGGACACGTTCTGTTTTCCACCTGGCTCCCAGCTGGGTAGACGTGGTCAATCCTGTGCCAAAACCAAGCCCCATCTCTCTGCCACCCCTCCCATTCCTTATCTCCAAGCATTTTGTCCTCTCTCTTTCTTCAGTCCTGGTGGTGGGGAGAATCACAGGATCCCAGACTGGTTTGGGTTGGAAGGGACCTTAAAGATCATCCAGTCCCACCCCCTGCATGGGCAGGGACACCTCCCACCAGCCCAGGTTGCTCCAAGCCCCATCCAACCTGCCCTTCAACACTGCCAGGGATGGGGCAGCCACAGCTTCCCTGGGCAACCTGGGCCAGGCTCTCACCACCCTCACACTCAAGAATTTCCTCCTCATGTCCAACCTCCATCTCCCCTCTGCCAGTTTTAATCCATCCCCCTTGTCCTCTCCCTCCCTGCCCTTGTCCCAAGCCCCTCCCCAGCTTTCCTGGAGCCCCTTCAGGCACTGGAAGCTGCTCTAAGGTCTCCCTGGAGCCTTCTCTTCTCCAGACTCGATGATCTTCAAGGTCTCCTGCAACCAAAACAATTCTGTGATCATACTTTTTGGGACCAATTCCTCCTGAGCCTTGGAAAAACCCTCTGGGAAGGGAGATGCCACCAGGATGACACCCTGGATGCTCAGCCTTTGCCATCAGAGGACGAAGGGACCATCTAGGGCTTCAGGGGAGGAGGAGCAGGGCTGGAAACTGGCTCAACTCGTTACACTGGTGATATTTGAGAAGGGTGGTTAGTAAGTGGCATGTTCACATTCTGTCCAGGCTTTCAGGAATGCATCCAGGATCCATTAGGGGAGCATCATTAGGTGACTCAGGCCGGGGACATGCGGATTTATCCGGGATTTCAAGCCCAAGCCACCTGTAATTGCTTCTCAGGAGAGGGATGCTTAAAGTAATCAGCTGTTCCAACCATGCCCCTGGCTCCAGGGGGGGAAGGGAGAAGGGCTGGAGGGGTGTCCTGCACCCAACCCCTCCCTGGCTGACAAGGGGGGAAAAAAATACAGGGCAGGAAAGTGCCCCAGGGATGGAGCTGCTTGGTGGCTTCTCCTTTGAAGTCAGGGTGACACTGGGCCTGCTGAGCTGGGGTGATAGGGGAGAGATAAGGAGGGTAAATAAACCCTGGTGGCAGCAGAGGGCAAGGATCAAGCACCCCCGTGCCATGGATCCCAAAGAGGAACGTCCCCATCCCTGGTAAGGAACCTCCTGGGCAGGGAGGAGGGGTGGGGACAACCCTGCCAAGGGGAGGGGTGACACCAGGGAAGAGCAAGGGGAGCTCCTGGGGGGGACACGGGTGGTGTCCCGGCAGGGGAGGGAGAGCAGGCACCCCCCCCCAGCCTCCCCCAGCTGCAAAACCTCCAGCCCACCTCCAGAGCTTCTCCTGGAAACACCATCCTTTCCCTCGGCACGTCCAGAGGGAGCTGCTGTGGGTTGGGGGGACAAGGACACCCCCTCCCTGGTGCATCCCCCAGCTGGGTCCTGCGACACCTCCAGGCTGCAGATTGAGCTTAAACTTAGTTTTCTCCCTCCTTTCCTAACAAAACACCACTTGGCAATAGGTCTCGGTCCTCTCCAGGTGATCTCAGTCCTCTCCAGGTGATTTCCATCAAATTTGGCAGAACCATCAGGTTTCCACAAGCCAAACCAGTAACCAGATGTGAGGATCCACCCCAAGGGAGCGACCACAGCTCCCAGCAACTCAGCACAGACATGGATCTCTCCAGCTCCACCAGAGCTGGAGCTGCTGGAAAAGGAGAAGGAGGGAAGAGCAGGAGCCTGGCAAGGAGCAGAAGCCCACAGGGGGGTTTTGGGGGGAGCTGGATTGCTCTCCTAGGCAGAGCAGCATGAGCTGATGGCTCAGGAGGGAAGGGAACATCATGGAGGGGTGATGGGTGCAAGTTACTCCTGGGGAGGTCCCAGCTGGACAGCAGAGGAGAAATTTGCACTATGAGAACAACTGGACATTGGAATAATCTCCTCAGGGAAGAATCCCAGGCTGGATTGGGTTGGAAGGGACCTGAAAGATCACCCAGTCCCAACCCCCTGCATGGGCAGGGACACCTCCCACCAGCCCAGGTTGCTCCAAGCCCCATCCAACCTGCCCTTCAACACTGCCAGGGATGGGGCAGCCACAGCTTCCCTGGGCAACCTGGGCCAGGCTCTCACCACCCTCACAGCCAAGAATTCCCTCCTCATGTCCAACCTCCATCTCTCCTTCCAGTTTTAATCCATCCCCCTTGTCCTCTCCCTCCCTGCCCTTGTCCCAAGCCCCTCCCCAGCTTTCCTGGAGCCCCTTCAGGTACTTTTCTCACATTCTGAAGATTCAAGACCAATTCCTCCCACTTCAGTGATTCTGGAGCTGGGCCAAATGTCCTTCCAGGAGAAAAAGCTGCTGCAGGCAGGTCTGCAGATGCAAATCCTGCCCGACAAGCCTGGGAAATGACCCAGGAGGATTTCTGGAGGCACCTCAAGGCATCCATCACCCACCAGCCCTCTGCAGAGGTGCTGCAGGACACACGCCACCCCCCCCCCCACAGGCTGCAGTTCTCCAAAAACAGGGACTTGCTGGGACAGAACCACAGCCACCCCACCACCCATCCTCCCTGGGAGCCAAGCTCTGGGGCCAAGGCTGAGAGAAGCTCTCAGGCCCCCCAAGACAACCACCACCAGAGACCAAATCTCATCCCCTGGCTACTCAAGCACCTCCTGACTCATCCCTCACCCTCCACCCCATGAGAAAAAAGGGCTCCAGGCTGGGAGAAAAAATATGTGGAGGGTTTGTTGTTGTTGTTTTGTTTTGGTTTTTAATTTATTTGACAATTAACAAAAGAGGGATCCCAATCTGGGCTGTAAACATTGAGAGCTCCTTTCTGATCCCAACTAGTACTTTCCACCAACATCCTTTTGTACAGCCTGATCCTCTCCAACAATGAGCAGCCAACTCTGTCAGGGCTTTTGCTGCTCTGCTCAGGGTCACAAATCCAGAGGCAGCTTTAATCCCAGCAACACCCCCAGGCAAGAGCCCCCCCTGGCACCCAGGAGCCCCCCCTGGCACCCAGGAGCCCCCCCCTGGCACCCAGGAGCCTGCTGACCAAGGGAGCAGATGCTGGAGAGCTGCTCCTACAAGGGAGGGAGGAATTTTGGGGCAGGGAGAGGTTGGTGTCCCATCCCACTGCCACCAGGTTCAAGGAGAACCTGGCTCTGCAAGACCCAAGTCCTGCCCTGGGAGGTGACAAGGACAAGGTGACAGCAAGAGAAGAGTGTCCCATCCCCCTGCCACCAGGTTCAGGGAGAAACTGGCTTCACAAGGGCCAAGTCCTACCCAGGGAGGTGACAGGGACAAGGTGACAGCAAGAGGGGAGTGTCCCATCCCCCCTGCCACCAGGTTCAGGGAGAAACTGGCTCTGCAAGACCCGAGTCCAACCCAGGGAACTGACAAAGTGACAGCAAGAAGAGTGTCCCATCCTGCTGCCTCCAGGTTCAGGGAGAAAGGAACTCCACAAGAGCCAAGTTCCACCCAAGGAGGTGACAGGGACATGGTGCCAACAAGAGGACAGTGTCTCATCCCTCTGCCACCAGGTCAGTGAAAGATTCTCTGAAGGAGCCAAGTCCTACCCAGGGAGGTGACAGGGACACTGTGAGTGAGGAGTGTCCCATCCTGCTGCCACCAACCTCAGGGGGAAATCAGCTCCACGTGAGCCAAATCCTACCCAGGGAGGTGGCAGGGACACTGTGCCAGCCCAGCAAGAACCACCCAGACCTGTTGGCAGAGGGAAGCTTGGCCCCAGCCTGTAAAAAGCTGTGAAGCTGCAGAGCCAGCATGTTTGTCCCCAGGAGGGACTGGCACCTTGTCACCTCAGCTGGGACACTGGCACCAGAACGACCCAGATCTCAACAAGGGGAAGTGAAACTTCATCTTGGGTGGGAGGGTGGCCAGCTGGGGACAGCACCCAGCTTCCCACAGGGATCTGGCCAGAGCAGCAGCAGATCCAAGGGGGTTTTTTTGGGAGCTAAGCCTTCCAGAGCTCCTCACCCTCCCCTTGCCAGGAGGAGCTGCTCTGCTGGGGGGGCAGTTACCAGGGATGAGCAAACCTGAATCACCCAAACAACCTTCTGAGACCCAAGCCATGGAAAGCCAGCAGGCAGCCTCCCCATCCTGTCCCCAGAAGGGACCTCAGGGCACCATGACACCAGGCAGGCTGCCACATCAGGCCGCCCCCAGGAACCTGAGGAGCCACCAGGAGAAGGGAAGATGCACAACCTTAGAAACTTCCCTCAGCCTCCCCAGGGAGCAGCCAGCAGCTTCCCAAGCTCCAGAGCTGCTTTTGGCCAAGTCCAGAACCAAGACAGACCCCAGGCTTGAGACAGACAGACCCCCCCCCAGGGCCCAGAACCCAAGACAGAGAGACCCCCAGACCCAAGACAGAGAGACAGACAGATCCCCAGACCCAAGACAGACCCCAGACCCAAGACCAACAGACCCCCAGACCGAGAGACCCCCAGACAGACCCCCCCCCACAGGGCCCAGAACCCAAGACAAACTGACCCCCAGACAGACCCCCCCCCGACCCAAGATAGACCCCCAGACCCCAAGACAGACAGACCCTCCCAGATTCCAAAACCCAAGACACAGGCCCCAGTCTCCAAAGTTCCTCCAGCTGGTTTGGAACCTGGTTCTTGGTGGGCAGCAGGATCAACCATCTCAACACCAGAAGCCAAGAAGGAAAACCCAACCAGTTGGAATACACTGTATTTATTTGTAACAGATTCTAAAGAATCTAGTGAGTCTATGTCAAGCCCATTGCATGACAAGTGATACAGGTGTAGGAACAAAAAAAAAATAAGACATTTAAAACAAAATCAAGTGCCATTCAAGCTACTGGAATCTTCCAATTGCCCCCCTGGGGGGAGGCAGCACAGGATCACTGCAAGGTCTAGGAAAATTCAGATCCAACCCATTCACAAGAGTCCCACCACACACACTCTGGAAAGCAAAAAAGTGCAACTGCAACAGAAGTTGGCCTGAAGGAACCTCTTTGTTGGACACTTGGTAAGGGAAGGAGGGGACCTGGGTGGCTGTGGGCAGAGGGGGAGCAGTCTGGGGAGAAACATGCTACAGGTTTTGGGTCATCTGGAGTTGAAAGTGGAAGGCAAAAAAAAAAAAATCCAAGAGTTTTCTCTTGAAGGTGGAATAATTGGGATGTCAACCAAAAAAAAAAATCAGCCCTCAAACCACTTGCTCTGGGAAAGCTCAAGCTCCCACCACAGGGATGAGGATCTGGGATGGGGCAGAACCTTGTCTGTGAAGACATAAATGTGTCCTCCAAGCAGTTAAACCTGCAACAGCTCCCTGGTTAGTGACACTTCTGCAGCTCTGACTGGACAGGGGGCAAAGCTGGACCAGTTTCCAAGGGGGTTAAACTCATGTTAAGTGCAAGAGCCCCCCCAAATGGCTCCCTCCCCACCCTCTTCACCCCCTTCTCCACATCACCCCTAGCCCAAAAAAGGGAGCCATCTGGCTAGACACATTCCAAGGATCTAGTCTTTATTAGATCATTCCATCTGCCCAGCTCATACAGTTTTGTCACCAAAAAAAAAACACAACAACCAACCCCAACAACAATGGGAAAAAAAAACCCCCAACAAAACAACACCCCAACTTTAAGAAACTCAAGATATCTCAGCCTGGGTGGAAGCACCATGAAGCCACAGTGTTCCCAGAGCAGCATCCCTAGGGAATACCTGCTTGCCCACCCACCTCTCCATCCATGGGTAAATCTCAGATGGTTTTTCCCCACCCCCCCCCCTACCCCCCTTTTCCCAAAAATAAATAAAACTGGGCATGACAATCCAGGCATCCCCATGGAAAATAAAACACACACAATCACTTTGTGCTCCAGACACCTGACAACTTCAAAGCCACATCTGACTAAGAGAGACAAACCCTCCAAACAAAGAGAGGGTTTGTTTAGAGAAGACCATTTTTTTTCCTCAGGCCAACTGACTCGTGCACAAACCACCCTCTCCCTTTTGTGTCCCCCCCCAACTCATCCCACCTCCAAGCTCCATTTCTAGCTAGAGGATGAATTTCAAATGCTACCAGTGGCTCACGTGTGGAATTACAGAGCTGGGTTGGGAAGAGAGGACCTGCCCAAGGGGAAAAATCTCCACTGGAAAAGGTCTGTGGATCTCCTAGAAGGACACAGGCCCACGTCACAGCAAGAGCTGGAGATCATCTAGTTGCTTTGTGCTTCAAAGGACAAGCCTCACCTTCCCAGATAGCCTGGCTGGCCTCTGCCTTGGTGCATGAAAACCACACTGCATGCCAAAAAAAAAACTAAAAGGGGAAAAAAAAAAAGCAGCATTTCAAATTCCTCTAGAAAATCCAGGATGAGGTTGGGCCTGGGGCAGGTTCCCAGCCAGATCTCCTGCCTCATTTCTGGTCACATTTTGGCACTGCAGACCTGGGAGCTCCAGTAAATTCACCCGTTAGGTCCCTCACAAAGCTCTGCACAGCATTATACCATGCACAACCCCCCCCAAAAAAACAAACCCAACCTCCCCCAGCCCCCACTTTGTAGGCATTGATACATCCAAGCCCCCCTCCCCATTTCAGCAACTCCACCTGGACAACCCTTTGCTCCAGCCAGTCCCTCAGGGGCAGCAAAGCCATGCCAGAAAAAAACCAACAACCCCCCCAACCCCCTCAGTGACACAAACCCCAGTTTCAACCAGGTCCTAGAAACGATCTCATGACTCTGCTCCCCCTTCCCCAACACTGTTTGGTTCCCCCTTCCCACCCCCCCCACAACAACATCCCCACCTCAAGCTCTGGGGATGTCAACCCCTGCAGAAAATAATAGATCTATCTATCAGGTTTACAGTACAGTTGTGTTTATCTTGTTACAGGCACTTAAACAGGATTCTTTGGTCCTTCAAAGGAATCAGCATCAGCCACTCTGGCTTCTAGCTTCAGAAACCACAAGTCTGCACACCCCCCCAACACCTCCCCCACTGAAAAACATGAATGAAACCACCCCCAAAAACTGGGCTCCATGGCAGGGCAGCTCGACCTCCCTGGAACTCCAGCCTCCCCTCACACCCCTCCCCAACCCCCTCCCCAATTCCAGAAGCCATCGAGTCTTTCCCCCCCCCCCCACCCCACCAACATCTGGGTCATCTCCTCGCCACGTGTCCCATCACAGTGTACAGCAGCCAGGGCCTTGTCCCACCAACCTTGGGGGACAAGACAAGAGTCCAGGACATTTCCTCTTGTTGCCATTTCTAGGGAGGCTGGTTGTTCTTTTCATTTGGGTTGGTTTTTTTTTGTGGGTTTTTTCTTTTTGGGGGGGAGGGGGGTTTGTCTGTGGTTCCCCCTCCCCTTCCAACCACCCTCCCCAAGGCAACAAATACCTTGGGGGACAGACCCTGAAGTTTGTCCTGGCTCAGTTACAGGGAAGCCACGTTGGGTAGGACTGATTGCAAGGCAGGAAGGGCTGCACGTGGGTGATGTAGTAGTTGAAGTTGATCTCGCTGACGTAAGGAGCTGGCTGGTAGTAACAGGTCACGTTTGTGATGGTGGGGATGATGTTCTGCTCAGCCAGGACCCTCACAGCCAGCATGGCAATGAGGTTCAGGGTCTGCCTCCTCTCGTGTCCCATCAGGCAGACCGTGCTCTCATTGACCACCCTGTGGAGGGTCATCAAATAGTCATATCTTTTGCTCTCCATCCCGACAAAGTGGCTCTGGAGGTAACACTCCAGCTTCCTCTGCTGCTCCCCGATGTCCGAGAAGTCTATGAAGAACCTGGAGCACATGTACCTCTGGAGTGCCTTCATATCCACTTCTGACTTGGGCTTAAAGCCCCTCACCAAGAGGTTGCAGTACTTCAGGAGCCCCCCCCCACGGATCTCCTCGGGGTTCCTGGTGGCGATCACCCTGTTCCTCAGGTGCTCCATGGCCTCCTCAAAGTCCCCGTACATGCTCTCCCCGGTGACACTGGGGTGGAAGTTCTCAGCCATAGGGTTCTCTGAACACTCCCCAAAGAGCAGAAGGGAATCCAGGATGATCTGGAAGGAGTCCACGCTGAACTCAAACTGCCTCCGGAGGGAGTCCACGAATTTGAGCTCCACGTTCTTCCCACTGTTGTTGGAGAGGGAGATGAGGCTCCAGCGGTCGGTCTCGTTGCAAACCTTCACCAGCTTCTGCACGTAGGCCTCCTTCAGAGTCATGGGGGTGATCTTGTCTTTGTTGACCCCTTCTGGGAGGAAATCCAGCAGACAATCCATCACCACGTCTTTCACCAGCTGGAAAACATCTTCAGTCTTCAGATCAACCCCAAAGATGAGGTCCAGGTCTTTGTAACCCAAGCCACTGTCTTGGTGCAGAACGTGACTGGCTGCTGAGCCATTCAACCTGACATTGTGGACCTGGATTCCTTTCTTCTCCAGGCGACTACGGACAACCTGGGACACAAAGAGAGTTGGTGAGAAGCAGGGAAGGGTCCTTGGAGCAGCCCAGCTCCGGCAGGATCCGCTCCTCGTGCTTACGTGGGTCACTCGGGTGCAGGAGAGTGAAATAAAAAGCTACTCCCTCAGAAACAGGTCACTTTGGGAAGCACCCAGAGCCCTGCCAGCAGCTGGGGTGATTCTCCTGAACTCATTCCCTTGGATCAGAGCTTTCCCTGTGCAGGAGCAGCTGGTTCTGCTCCCAGGATCTCTCTGCCCTCCCTTTCCTTCCCCAGAAACGAGCTTTTCCCAACCTATTCCCTGGGGCGGCCCCTTCACCCCCCCATGGCTCCAACTGCCTCAAGAAGGTCTCCAAACCATCCCTGCTGATTTCACCAGGGTGGCTCCCTCCTTCCAGCCCTCCCCTTGGCCTGTCAAGATTCATTAAAACCAAATCAAGCTGCCAGAACCTCTCCAGAGCCCCAGCCAGGCGTGGATACGAGTTCATGTCCTAACTAGTAAAGTGCATCCCAACAATTTCCAGTGTGTCAGAGCTTGGTGCTGCCCTTGGCTTCCTATCAAGCACAAGAGGCAGCTTTCATCTCTGGGGTGTTACTCCAGTGATTTGAATGCTGCCTGCTCAGTCCTGGCACACCCACCCAGCCCTCCAAAGCTTTTGTTCATTTGAGAGGAGCTGAATCACTTGCCTGATTACTTAACAGGCAGGAGAAGGTTGAAATCACCCCCCAAGACCACACAAATCAATTCTGCTGGACACCAGCTTATCATTTAACTGAGCTCACAGAAAGTTCACACCTGCCACCAGCAGCTCTTCCCACCTCTCTCATCCCAGCAGGCTCATGAGTCCCAACCTGCTCACCCAGCACTTGAAAGAGCCAAAGCTGGGGGGGCAAATGGACAAGTTATGTCACTAGAAGCCAGTCTGACCAGGCTAGTCATCCCCACAAGGTTCTCCTAATTTGAGAGGCCCCAACAAGAATTCAAAACCTCATCAGAGGGGTTGAAGCCCCAATGGGTTGACGTGGCCCTGAGCAGACAGTTGGGGGGGGGCACACACACTGGAGCAGCTCCAGTAAAACTGCCCCAACATCAGTTTTGTTTAGAAAAACCAATCCATAAAGGTGAAGGACTCCAGCATGCAGGTCACAGACCTCTTGGTGACCAAGCTAAGAGGCCACATAAGCCACCTCCTGCTGCCCTGGCAAACAGAAGACCCCTTGGTACAAACCAGTGAGTGTTTTTTTTACACGAGTTAAATCCCACCACGCAGCTTCTCTGCTGGTGTTCCCCCTCTTCCCCCCTGACAGGAGCCACCACTGCTCAGGCTAGAAGCATGTCCAGGCTCCTGGCCAACTGAATGGTGACAGTCACAGGTCAGATGACAGCTCACCAGCCAGCCACCCCCCATCAGAAGCCCCATGTCCCCACCAGCACAGCCATGCCCACCACAAAGCCAGTTGTTTCCAGAGGCAGACAAGCCCAAACCTGGATTTCTTCCTCAAAGCAGACACAAGGTGATTTCCACCACCCCCCCACTCCCCACTATAAAATAAGGACCAGGCAGTGATCCAGGGAGCTCCTGGTGTGGTTGCTGCCAGCTGACAAGTCACCAGAGCCACTCACCCCAGGCACAGTTCCAGGGTGACTCGTGAAGAGTTTAGTGCTCTTAAGCTTAGAGAGAGGCAAGATGTAGGTCACAAAAGTGTCAGATCCAGAGCTAGGACCAGTGCCTGGAGAAGATCTCCCTCCAGGTTAATTCCCCACCCCCAAAGAACAATGATTTAACCCATTTCTGGCCACAGCTCAGGACCTGCAGCACTTCAGACCCAGAAGCTTCAGGTTGATCCAAGCTCCTGAGATCCACCAGAGCTCCCCCACAGCTCTGCCCACACCCACAGAAAAAAGGGGGAAACTGGGTTTTCTTCCCAACTGCTCCAATCAGCCTTGTCCCAGATTACCTCCAAAAAAAGGCTCCAACCTGCCAAGAGCCTTCCCACTTCCCCCAGGACAGCAACCTTCAGCCTACCAGCCCCAACCTGCAGCCAATGGGTCCAGGAATGTGGGTTGTTGTGGTTTTTTTCCCCCCCCCAGAGGGTTGGATATTTCCAGGGTTAGGCAGCTGCTGACCTGCTTCCCAAAACAGCTCCTCACGTTCCCTGTGGTTGGGATAATTGAGTCTGACAGGGAACAAACCCTGCCTGAGCCCTGACCTGCTGCTTCCCACCTCCCACAACAACCAAGAAGGAGTAAGAAAAAGAACCAACTGCCTTTTAGGTTACTGGCTTCTGATTACTCAGCCCCCCCCAAAAAAAAAAATACAGGGTCTGGGGAGAATTACAACCCTCAAACATTCCACGTTTGAAGTTCCTGGTGGCAACATCCTTCTTTCCCCTACAGCTCAGCCCCCAAAACTGCTGCAGCTCCGTGGGATCAAACAGGAAAATCTGGTGGAATATCTGATGCTTGCACAACCCAAGGGCAGTGTCCTGACAGCAGCTCTTCCCCTCAAGCCCCAGCAGCCCAAATTTAACACCTTCTACCCCCACAACAAGATGCAGCAGGAACTCGAGGAACTTCAAACCCAGCCAACCCCCAAGTCTCTTTCAAATGGCACCCTCCCATTTTTTTTCAAAAGCTCCCACTGAACCATTTCTCAAGCAGCTGAGGCTTCAAAAATAAAAATCAAATAACTAAATCCCAGGGATTAGTTTATTGTGAAAGCCAGGTTGGTTTTTAGCTTGGTGAACAGCCTGTTTAATTAGAAGCCAACATGCCCGATTTTACATTTGATGAGTCATGACTGAGGAATGAAGTTGCCTCCCAAACATGAATATGCAGCAGCTTATTCGAGCTACATTGTTAGCTTAATATTCAACGCAATTATGACTTTTTCTGGTTCAACTAACAGGAACTCCTGAAGGAGGCAGGCTCTGGAGGATGCAGCCAGGGGGACAAGAAGCAAAGGACACTGACATTTGAGCTGGCATTTAAATGAATCGCTGCCTCTGCCAACATGTCCACCGGCAGCACCAAACCATTTGGCGGCAGCAAAATGCCCCCCAAAAATGCCCCTTTTGCTTCGCCCCCCCCCCCCTCATCCCCCAGCTTTTGGGGGACCGGATCAACACCAAAGGAGGAGGAAGAGGGGGGGGGATCCAAGCGGGATCCGAGGCACCAGCTGCAGGGGTCGGGCATGGATTTTTAACCCACGGGATTTCCCTGGATGGGGGGTTTTCAGGAGGGTCCTTTGCACACCCGACAGGCACACGCGGTATTTCCGTGCTCCGGCTGTCAGCAGAGCAGGGGGGCACAGGGCAAGCACCCCCCGCCCGGACAGGCACCCCCCAGCCCCACCGAGACCCCCAGGAAGGGGAAGCAGGACCAGCACCCCAAGACAACGGGATCCACACCCCCTCGCCAGCCTCTAAGCACCCCCAGAGCCCCCCAAGGGTCCCACAACCGGGAACTGTGCCCCGAACCCAGCGCGGGGGGGGGGGGGGGAAGCCGAGTGTGCCCGGGCAGGGGGGGGTGGGGGCGGCTCGGGGCCCGGTTCCCGCCGTCTCAGCACTTTTTCTCTTCTCCCTGACCCCCCCGGGAACGGGGCAGAGTCCAACACGAGGCGGCGGAGCGAGGCCGGTGCCTCCAACCCCCCCCCCCCAAAAAAAACCCAAACAAACCAACAACCCCGGGGGGGTTTCCTGAGCTGCCTTCCCGGCCCGACCCCGACCCCTCCACCAGCCCCAGCCCGGGGGGAGGGGGCTCACCTGGACGATGGTGCGGGGCCTGACGGAGAGCGTGGGGAAGTTCCCGCGGCCGTGGATGGGCACGGCCTCGCCCAGGATCTGGTCCAGCCGCTGCACCTGCTCCCAGCTCAGGACGCTGAACCGGCCTCCGTCCTGCTCCGAGGAGCCCGCAACGGGCCCCCCCGTCCCCGCCAGCATCTCCCTCCCTCCCCCAGCCCAGCCCCCGCCGGAAGAGGAGCCCGAGGTACCCGGAAACAGCCCGGAGGGGAAAAAAAAATAATAAAAACGGAGGGGGGAAGAAAAAAAAAAAAAAAGCAGTTTGGGGAGGGGGGAAAGGGGAGTGGTGCGGAGGGGGGGAGGCGCGGTGGGTGCCCGGGGACGCTGCGAGGATCCTCCCGCTCCGCTCCCCGCCCGCCCGCTCCGCTCCGCGCCCCGCGCCGCCGCAGCCTTATATAGCCCCCCCCGCGCTCCCATTGGTCCGCCCCGCCGCCAATCCCCGCCCGGCCCCGCCGCCGCTCTCATTGGCTGAAAGGGAAAGTCGGGAGCCAATCAGAGGGAAAAGAGGCGGGGAGAAAGGGAGGGGGTTGGCAAAGGGGGAAGCCACGCCCCTCCGGCGCGTGCGGGAATCCCGGCGCTGATTGGTCGGGGCCGGGCGCGCGTGACGGGGACACCCCATTGATAAGTCCCCATTCATGCCCGGTTGGTGCTTTATTGATACCCCGCTCGTGCCTCGGGGACGCCCCATTCGTGCCCCATTGATGCTCCCTTGAGACCCCATCGGTGCCCCTTCCACGCACCTTTGGTACCTTCTCCACGCACCTTTGATGTGCCCCGGGCCTCGGCGCCCCACTGATGCCCCAAGGTCTGATGTCCCATTGTCACCCCATGGTCTGATACCCTCCTGATCCCCTGGTGCCCCATCCACACCCCTCTCATACCCAACCCGTGCCCCTTCGATGCCCTGTGCCTTGCTGCCCCATTGCTGCCCCATTGCTGCCCCATTGCTGCCCCATTGCTGCCCCATTGCTGCCCCCTGCACTGACACCCTATTGAGGCCCCAGCATCTAATCCACCGTTGATACCCCAAGGCCTGATGCCCCACTGATGCCCCATGGCCTGGCACCCCATAGTCCAACGCCCTCCCTCAGCCTGATGCCCCCCAATCCACGCCCCCCCTCCCCAGCAGTGTCACCCCACCACACCTACCAGCTCCGGCACCCGAGGCACGGGGTGACACCCCCGAGTGATGGACTCCCGCGCTTCTAGAGGTGAACCCCTGGAGCTCCCAGCCCCGCCAGCTCAGTCACCCCCAAATCCCACCCCGTGGCCCCGCTGCCGGCTGAGCCCCCGCCCCCTCCCCGGGCTGAGCCGCCGCCTCCTCCCCAGGCCATCCGTGTTCCCGGCCACCAGCCGCTCATTTCCTTTCATCCCAACAATTCCCATCATTTTAAAGACCTCATTATCTGCGGCATTTAACCCTGCAGACGTTTCCAGGAGGTGTCTCCCTGCCCAGCCGGTGCCCGATGCCCCACGGACACGACTCCACGCTCTGAAGCTGCAGCTCCCTCTCCTATTTCCCCCCATTCCTGCTTGGATCTGGGATCCATCCTTAAAAGCCACGAACTCTGTCTGGGACCGATCCAGCCCCGATTTATTTGTATACCCCTGAAGACCTCCCCCTAACTCGGGATGTTCTACCTCGGGGAGGTTGTTGCAGAGCTGCAAAGTCTGTCTCCGAGGCCAAGACTTGGTGGGAGCAGGTTGTGGTTGTCCCCTCCCACATCCCAAGGGTCTGCTGCTGGAAGCTGGAGCTGCCTCTGGAAAATCAGTGATGGGTGGGCTTGGGTTTTGGAGGGGGAAAGGGGGAGAGAAGGTACTGGAGTGTCCCTGAGCCCTGGACCACACCAAAGTCCTCCCCATCCCGTGATCCACCAACAGCCTGAGGGGTCCCCGTGGGGGCTGGAGTCCCCTCACTAGGGGGACACTCCATGTGGGGGACACTCCTCCTGCTGGGAGATTTCAGTCTCTGGAGGAACTGCTTGGCTCCATGAGGAACCTCCATCGGGATTCGAGGCCACTCCTGGTTACACCACACGAGGCTCCAACTCAAGGAGCAGGAGGAGGGGAGCTCTGCCAGAAAGTGGTTTTTTCCAAGGAACTTGATAAAAAAAAAACAAACCCCAATCAGGCAGTTGCCTCTTGTTGCAAAACTCCTTCGATCCTATCAGCAAAAGTGCTGGATCAGGAAGAGTTTCCCAAGAAGCTGAGAGGAGCCAAACGGCTTCAGGAATCAGGATCCACCCCACTAACCTGTCCTGGGGGTCCGGGGTGATTCGGGTGCAGGAGGAAGGGCCGGATGGGTGCTGAGCACCCCAGGGCAGGGCCCTCTGGGACATCCCCCCCAGCCATGACAGCCCTGGTGATGGGGCAGGATGCGGCCACGGAGCTGATGGGATGGATGAGGTGCTGCAGATCCTTGAGGGATGAGCTGGTGGGCAGGTGAGGAGCCAGGAGAAACACGCTGGTGCTGAGAGGGCCAGGGGTGCTGAGAGGGCCAGGGGTGCTGAGGGCCCTGGAGAAAACAATGGCTCATTAAAAAGAGCTGACGAGCTCCAGCCCGACTGGCTGAGCAGCTCCTTAATATCCATCACCAAAAGATTATCCCCAAGAGCCACCAGCTTGAAGCCGGAGCCGGGAACGGCACCGAGACCATTTCCTCCCAGCTCAGCAAGGACCAGCCCGGGTTTTATTCGTTTGTGTTGCTGGTAATTAAGGAATAATCATCATCTCAGGGTGAAACGCGGGCGGATCCGGCCTCCCAGGTGATGGCACGAAGGTTGAGAAGACCCTTTGGGGTGTGAGGGGCTGGGTAGGGGGATGGGGCCGTCTCATCCCATGGATCTGGGCTAGGTAACATCCCGGTTCTGCCCCGGGGGGACATCGGCTGCCGGGAAATCATCCAGGGAGGAGCTGGGATGTGCCCCGACCTGTGGAGGAATGGGGCAGCCCACTGCCAGGGGCCTGGAGAGGGGCAGGGGGAGAGGGGAGGAGGGGGAGAGCCCTGATCTCAGTGGAGCCCCCCGGGGTGTTGGGGACCCTTTTGCATTCCTGAGCACCCATCCCGGGCTGCCCAGTTGGGGGGGGCGGGGAGGGGGAGAGTGGGCAGGGGAAAGGGGCTGGAGGAGCTGGGAAGTGAGAGCCCGGCCTGGAGGAACAGAAAGGGGACCCCCTGACCCTGGTGGGACCGGCTCTGTGTGTGTCCCCCCGCCCTTAAATAGGGTGTGGGTCAACTCCCTGAGCCAGCAAGAGGGACCAAACCCTCCTCCTGGAGCCACCAACGTCACCCAGCGTGGCCCCAGGGAGCAGCAACGATTCCCGGCAGGGTGGGGACATTCCTGCTGTTCTGTCCCGCACCAGCCGCCCCCGGCACCGCCACCCCGCACAGCCCAGCCCTGCCAGGCTGCTCCCGGGCACAGCCCGCCTGTCCCCATGCCGGTGGCAGCTGTCCCCGGGCACGCACCGGCCACCTCTGCCCACGCTTGGGATGTCCCCACGCAGACACGAGCTGTCCCCATCTGCCACCCCCACGCACAGGTGCTGTTGCCCCCCATACCCGTGCGGCTGTCCCCCAGCAATGCCGGGGGACTCCTCCACAGCCACCGGAGGTGCCACCACTGTCCCCAGATGCTCACTGCCAGGACACCCGTGTCCCCCGGGGCTGTCCCACCAGCTGGCTCCGTGACCCTCAGCGGCCACAGCTGGTGTCACAGGCAGCGTGGCCACACGGTGAACACCCACCCGTGCTCGCTGCCTGGCTCGAGGAGTGTCACAGCTCTCCCCGTGTCACCAGCCAGGACCCCCAGCCCCTGCCCACACCCCCGGTTGCCATCTGGAATGAACGACAAGCGATGACACCAGGACCACCTTGGAGGCTCTGAGATGAAAGGGAGGGCAGGGTGTCATTAGTGCGGGTGACACAGAGCTGGGGAATGGCACTTGTCACCTCTCCCAGCTGCTGCAAAATGCTGCCCGGGGAGCGCGGGGGGGACACGGCACCTCCGAGGCACTGGGAGGGGGACACGACACAGACACATCTCCAGAGCAGGGCAGGGACCGAGCTGTCCCCTGCCGGGATGTCCCCCTGCTCGGCATCGCCCCCAACGTTCCTCTTGGGAATTCCGGGACGCGTCCCGGGGCGCCTCTTGGAGCCCGGAGCCGGTGACACCGGGGGTGACTTCACGGCCCTTCCCGAGGGGTCTCGGTCCTGCCCTTGGCTGCTTCCTCATGGATCACACAGAGGGAAACTGAGGCACGGGGCAGCCCAGCCACTGGCTGGGCCAGTTCCCTGCAGCTTCAGAGGCAGCAGCTCCTCATTCCCCGGGATGGGGGCAATGGAAGGGGGATAAACACCTCGGCACACGCGTGTGCAGGGACGTGATTGTCCCACTCAGAGTCCCTCTGTCCTCCCTGTCCTTGGCACCACTGCCACAGCCCTGCCAGGCTTCGGGAGGGAGTGGGAGGAGCTGGGGGGGCTGAGGGGGGGAAGTGGGGCACAAGGGGGGCTGCACATGGGGAAAAGGCATCACCCCCGGAACCGTGGGGCTGGGGGCACATGCCGGGACCCCCCCACACTGTGTGTGCTTTGGTGGTTGCTCAGCAGTGACAGCCCGTCCCTGCGAGGGGGGTCATTAGTCCTCCCTCATTAAAAAAGCTTACTCACCCCTTGGACAGAAAACAGGAATATCCTGGAAATTCCTGGGTTTGGGGAGTTGGTCCAAGGGGTGACCCACGGCAGGAGGAGGGTGGCCTCACGTGGGGTGGGGAAGATGCCATGGGGTCCCTGCTCCTGCCTTCCCCTCTGTGCCCGGGGTGGGCAACCATCACCCGGCTTCTGGGCTGCAGCCAGCACCTCTGGGTGCTCCCACCCTGAGGGCTGGGGTGGCAAAAGCTGCTCTTTTGGCTCCTCAGCTGGAGCCAAGGGCTGGATTTACCCATTCCTGCCAAACCCTCCTGCTTTGGGGTCCACCCCCCCCCATCCACCTCTGCCCCGGGGATCAGGCACCTTGAACCCTGTGTGGGGTGCAAGGATGGGACCCACCAAGCCAGCACCACCGTGGGCTCCGTGGCATCACCTGCCCCACGGCATCACCTGCCCCATGGCATTGCCTGCCCCATGGCATTGCCTGCCCCATGGAATTGCCTGCCCCACGGCATTGCCTGCCCCACAGCATCCCCTGCCCCTTGGCATCACCTTCCTCATGGCATCACCCACCCCACGGCAACACCCTCTGCCTCATCCTGCCCAGGGACCCTTCAGCATGGAGGGGGTGACCCCAGGGGTGCACTGGCCGGGCCAAACCCCAGCCCGGGGCCACAGGGGACCCTGAACTCCAGGTCTTTGGAGCAGGGGTGTCACACCAGCCTCGCTGGGCCTGCAGGATTGGGGGGGGGGGGTGTGAGTCGCAGCCCCCCCTGAATCACACCTTTCATTGGCAACCATCAACCACCTTCCCACGGCAGGTGCCCCAAAACGAGGAGCTCCGGCCACCCTGGGGCACCCAGAGCCCTTGGGGTCTCGGGGGGTGCGGGGTGAGAAGGCACAAGCGCTGCTGGGGCTGGGAAGGTCTTTCCCGGGGGATTCTCCTCACCCGGACGCCTCTTCCCTCTCTCCAGCTGCGGGACGCGGGTGGGAACGGGATCTTCCTGAGGGTTCAGCCCCAGCTCCTGGGGAAATCCGGGGGGGGGGGGGGGGGGAGCGGGAGCAATCACAGGGCTCACATGTCCCCAAACCTCCTTCCCTGGGGTTGGGGCAATTAACCCCCCAAAAGCCCCAGGGCAGCGCAGCCGGGCAGCAGGGACAGGCAGCAGAGGGGACGATGCAGCAGGCTCTGGGTGGGCAGAGCTGCCCGGGACACCCCCCCCCGGCACCTCGGGATGGTGATGGAGCCATTTGGGATCGCGTGGAAGGACCTGCCTTTGTCTTCTTCTCCTGGACAGGGAGAAATCAGCGCCCCCCTCCCCAGCACCCCAGCTCAGCCCCGGGGAGGGGGGTGGGAGCTCTGCTCAGTCTCCAGCTTTCCCAAAGCTGGGAACGGCTTAAAAAACCCTTTCCCGGCCGGGATTCCCTGTCTCCTGAAGGTGGGAAGGGACAAACCCTCCATCGTGACAACGACGGGGTCAAGCTCTCACAGCCACCTCATTCATCGGGGACAGGCAGGAGCAGGAGCCTGAAAAGGCAGGAAAAAAAAACCTTCCCCTCCCCCCAACTAAAAAGTCACATTAATTTATTAGAATATTCATGATAAAAACCAAGATTCTCTTTACACGTGGTTTTGGTTGTCGGCTGTGTTGTAGTGTGGGGGTTTTTGTTGTTGTTTTTCTTTTCTCTGTTTGGTTTTTTTTGTTTGGTTGGTTGGTTGTTTTTTTTGTTTGTTTTTATACAAGAGAATTTTTCATTGCTTTGTTGGTTTTTTTCCTCCTGGAAAGAGAGCAGGGGGGGGCAAGGCAGGCGCAGGCAGCGACGTGGGTTCTCACCCCAGTGTGACACCAGTCCCCTGGGGTCCCAGTTGGGACACGGAGCAGGTGGGAGTGCAGGGTGGGTGCCCCCCCCCCCCCCCAAGGCAGTGGGGCTGGGGGACACACGTGTGGCAAGGCACAGCACGGGGAGGGGGGGGCAAGCAACCCGGGCTCCCCGGGGAGGGGGTGACACCCACCCCGCAGCGTGGGGGAGGCAGCACCCCTGGTGAAGGGTGGTGGGTGCTGGTGGGTGGCACGTGGGGGACGAAGGTGACAGGCTCAAGGAGGATGCAGGACACCCTGAGCCCACCAGGGTATGTCCTGAAGTGCCTCATCTATGTGGTTTTTAAAAACCTCCAGGGCTGGTGACCCCACCAGCTCCCCAGGCAGGCTGTGCCAGGGCCTGACCCCTCTTCCAGTAAAGAGATTCTTTCCAGTATCCAGTCTAAACCTCCCCTGGCACAACTTGAGGCCATTTCCTCTGGTCTTATCCTTATTTACTTGAGAGAACAGGCCAACACCCACCTCCCTACAACCTCCTTCCAGCCTCCTTCTCCACACCAAACAATCCCAGGTCACCGCAACACCCAACGCTCCCTCCCAGCCAAACCAGCACCCCCAGCTGTTCCCCTCCTGCCAACCTCCCACCCCCCATGTGTCCCCACGCTGGGTGAACTGGTCCCCAGCTCTTCCCCAGCTCCTCTTGGTGGCAGAGAGAGCAAAATAATCCCCCCCTCAGGTAGCAAATACTCCCCCTGCACGACCCCCCCCCACGGAGCCCGGACGCCGTCTTTGGTTAAGGAGCAGCCAGTGCCCCTGGCTGGGGTGAGGGGCTGGCAGAGGGTCCCCATGGGGACAGGTGACAGCAATTCCAGGAGGGATGGAGAGGCCCAGGCTTGCAGGGCCACTCAAAGCGAGGGGGGACCCAGCTCCCCCCTTGCATGGCTATAGGATATTTGTTTAACAAGACCTGGCGTGGAATGCAGGGCCAGAGGTGAAGTTCCCGGAGGGCCCACGGGGATGTGGCCAAGGCTGGGGCAGCAACATGAGCCCGAGGTGCTGGATGAGGTGGTGGGTGCAGAGCCTGGCTCCCCTCTTCCCCTCCCTCCACTCTGGAGCAAGGTGAGAGGACAGGGAAGATGCAGCCTCCACGGACACCCCCGGCTCCCAGGCCAGAGCCCACTTTGCCCCTCGCAGGTCCTGAGTGGGTGGGCAACCTCTGGGACTGTCCCCCAGAGAGGGGCTGGGAGGCACCTGCAGATCCCAGTGCCAGGTGGTAAATGGTCCATCACTCCCCAGGCCACCAGGACTGAAGGGCATGGTGCATCCCAGGGGTGGGGGGGCTCCTTCCCTGCTCCTCGGGGCGAGCAGAGCCGTCCTGGCAATCCCAGTCCATCCAGGACGGGCTCCCCTTCCCAAACCCTGGTGTGTAGTGCCAGAGGAAACCAAACGAATAAAAAGGAGAAGAAAGAAAGAGAGAGAAAGGGCATGGAGCGTGGGGGGAGGCTGGGCAGGTCGCTGCTATTGCCCCTTGGGGATGAAGGGTTCCCCCTCCTCCGGCTCCGGCCGCGGCCCCGGGTCGCTCAGGCACCGCAGCATCCGCTGGTTGCTGGGACTGTCACTGGTCCCCGGGGTGAAGACATCGTCGGTACCAGGGGAGGAAGGCTCCTTCACCCGCATCACCAGCCCCTCCTCGTCCTCCTCGGGTGAGGGTGGGAGGCCACCACAGCCCTTGGGCTCCTCGTTCACCAGGTCCATGGACTCGGGGGACTGCGGGGAGGCCGGGTCGATGGTGATGATGGGCAGGTTCTCTGAGTCCGCCTTGGGTTCATAGGCCAGGGGGTCTGGGGGGGGAAGAGAGGGGTCAGAAGGGCCCAACTCATGCAACCAGGAACAAACTGGGTCAGGCTAACCCAGGGAAGAGAAGCAGGGGGTCTCAGGAACCCCCAGCTGATGCCCCCCAAATGTTCGGGGCCTGGGTTCACTCCCTCTCTGATTTTTCCAAGCCTGCTGTTTAATCAGAGAATCCCAGACTGGTTTGGGTTGGAGGAACCTTAAAGATCATTAGGATCCAGGACACCTCCCACCAGCCCAGGTTGCTCCAAGCCCCATCCAACCTGCCCTTCAACACTGCCAGGGATGGGGCAGCCACAGCTTCCCTGGGCAGCCTGGGCCAGGCTCTCCCCACCCTCACACTGAAGGATTTCCTTTCCTCCTCATGTCCAACCTCAATCTCTCCTCTTCCACTTTAATCCCTTTTTCCGGTTTCCACACCCCGCCTGCAGCCGCTCCAGCCAGCCCAGCCCTGCTTCCCGGCTCCCTCTGCTGATGAACCACCGGCTCGGCAGGACACAGCAGCGCCCTGACAGCCTCACACTGTCCCCAGGGCAGGGCAGGACACACGGGAGAGGAGGAACCAACGCTGGCTGGAGAAGACGCCACTCCAGGGGCAGGTCTGGAGGCTGAGCGCTCCTGGTCATCTCCTCCATCTCCATCTTCACCTCCCTCCTCCTGGGACTTGGCTGCAGTGCAGGCAGGGCAGTGGGATGGGGACAGTTGGGGCTGGAGGAGCTGAGGGGGTGCAGGACAACACGACCTCGAGTGTCTCAGCACCAAAGTGCTGCTGATGACCAGCTTGGTCCCACCTACCTGAGCCAATGCGAGCCCGGGACATGGTGGGAGAATCCAGCTTGTGAGCAGGAACGGTCAGGTAGTTGTTCATCTGGAACGGGAGCACAGGGATCGTCTCTTGTTGGGAGGGGCTTGGGAGAAATGGGGCAGGGGAGGCAGGGACCTGACTCCAGGTCATGGGGATGAGCGGGAAGCAGCAGTGGGACGCAGGGAACTCGTGTGTCCATCCTCCCAGCCCTGCTGCAAGGACTCCCAGCCCGTCCTCGGGGCCGGGACTCTCCAGGTGCCCCACTGAACCTCAGCCCCCTCCCCACACAGGACACTGCTGTCCTTCCCAGGTTGGGAACCCCTCCTTCACCCCCCCCCAATCCTCCCCGGCCCACGGCAGCATCCCTGCTCCAGCATCCCCTTGACACCTTCTGTTCCAGCTGCCGGGCCTTCTGCCTCCGCAGGAGCATCTGGTTCCAGGCTTCCTCGTAGGGGTCGGCCACAAGTGTGTGCCTGTTGTAGGATCTCAGCTGGAAGAAGGTCCCAAGAAAAGGAGATGGGTTAAAACCAAACCAAAACCACACCAAAAGGCAAAGGAACGTCAGGGCAGCCTTTCCCTTGGAGATGGATGGAACGGCCACCAGTGGGCAGAGCACAGCCAGGCAAGCTGGTGGCTCGTCCCTCGTGTGCTACCACGGGATGCCTGATGTGGACACAGCAAGGGTTTAAACTCTGGGTTAAGCCACCAACCAAGCCAGCCTGCCACTCAGCACCATCTCAGCACCATCCCAGCAGGAAAAGCCTCCTGGGGAGGGAAAGCCAGACCAGGAACATGAGAATCAGCCTGACCAGGAACACGAGGAACAGCTGGGGGTGAAGGGCCCAGCTGGCCCTGTGAACTTCTGGTTAGAAGTGGTCCTGGCCACCCCCAGGGAACGGGGGGTGGTGGGACAACCTCACCCTCTGCCTGGTTTTCTGCAGGTTGTTGCGAAGGATCTTCCGGATCTCCTCCTCCTTGTCCTTGGACAGGGCTGGAAGGATGCGCTCCACAGGGAGGGCCTTGGGGTTGATGTTCCTGCGTGGACAGACAGGATTCAGAGGGACACCACCAGGGCCACGGCAGGACCAAAGGCTTGCTTGCCCAGTGGCGACCAGCAGGGAGCACCCAACCTGGGGCTCCTCGGTGGCCACGGCCAGGGAACTCACTGGATGGAGACGGTGGAGACGGCGGAGGGGATCTTGCCAATGCCCCCGCTCTCCACCAGCTCGATGGCCTGCTTCATCTCCATCTTGTGGTAGAAGGCGATGAGCTGGGGCTCCTTGGAGCGCTCCCCGGCGATCAGGCACTTCTTCACATACTTCTTGTTGAAGCGATTCAGCCTTCCCAGGGGCGAGGGGAGAGGAGGAGCAGGGACACTTCAGACCTGTCCCTGCTCAGCACCCGCTCCCTGCTCCCCACCCCTGGCCCAGGCCAGCAGAAGATGGGTCAATTCCCACCCGCACAGGTCAGGCCAGACCTTCCCCAATTCCCTCCCAAGGCTGGCAGCCTCCAAAACACCCAGCAGCTGCTTGCATCTATCATGGATGGTCCTGAGCTCCTGCAGGGCCGGCCACCAGCAGCTCCCACACTGCTGTGGGTGTGTTGGAGGTGGCACGGAGAAGGGGTGCAACCCAACCCAGGGCTGGAATCCATCACGAGGAGCTGTTACAGCCCAAGGAAAAGCCTGGCACAGGGCTGGAAAAACCTGCCAGGTAGTGATTCAAACCCTCCCCCAGGTCACCAAAGCTCCAGACTCACTTGTCCTTCCAGTGGTGGTGCCCGTAGTGCCCACAGATATCCTCAATCCCCGTCAGAAGGTGATCCAAGAACTGGAAGAGAAGGTCCAGGCTATAAGCAGCTCACAGGACCACTGCCCACCCCCCTCCCCACCCAGGCTGACACAGGGGAGAGGGCACTTGGGGGGTTGAGGGGGCAACACCAGGGCTGTGGGTCCAGGAGGGGCCTCAGGAGGGCAGCAAGGTCCTACACAACCGGGGTTCTGCTGCTCTACCAGGCACAGGGGAGGGCTGGGTCGGAGCGGGCACTGGACACACAGAAGGGGGCGAGGCCTCGTTCTGCCCCCCCTTACCTTGGGCCCGGATTTAGGGGCAGGTCCCGCTCTGTGCACCCTCCCGGGGACAGCGGTGGAGGTGGCAGAAGCAGAGAGAGCAGAGAGCTACGGCCGGGTGTGGTGGTTACCTGCGTGTGGATCTCTTCGTTGATGGAACGTTTTGTCTCTTGCTTCTTCTTCACGGCCAGCAGGTCCACCAAGGGCCGGATGGTCATGCCCTAGGGAACGGGGAGGGGGGGGTCAGAGGTCCCCTCAAAGCAGAGAGGGGTGGGTTTGGCACAGACAAAGCCCAGGGCTCCCCACTGCTGGTGTCACCTGGCAGCCTCTGGAGATGTTGGAGAAGGGGGACAGTGACAGGGCCAGGGATGGAAGATGGGGACACGCTCCTCACTCTCCACGCACACATTTAGACTGCATCTTGGGAACTATTTCTTCCTGGAAAGGGTTGTCAGGCCCTGGCCCAGGCTGCCCAAGGCAGGGGAGGAGTCCCCATCCCTGGAGGGGTTCCCAAGCCGTGTAGATGTGGTGCTGAGGGACATGGGGCAGTGGTGGCCTTGGCAGGGCTGGGGGAACACTTGGACTGGATGATCTTAAAGGCCTTTTCCAACCAAAATGATTCCACGACTCGATGCATCTCACTAAATAACCCTCTTTTCTGTCACCACCTGCATCCCACCAACCTGCACAAAGACTGTGAAGAAGATGACGGTGATGATGGCTGTGAGGAACATGTCCCTCATCCCAAAGTGCCTGTAGTCCAGGAGGTAGCAGAGGGAGAAGGCGATGGCTCCTCGCAGGCCCCCGTAGGCGATGATGAACTGGTCCTTGGGTGTCAGCTTCACAATTCGGAACTTGTTGATGAACCAGGTGAGGACCAGGACTCCTGGGGGAGCAGGGCAGGGCCTCGTGTGAACGGACAGTGAAGGATGCCCTCCAGCCCTGAAAGTCCTCCCCAGGAGCCCAGCTTGCAGTGTCAACCCCTCAGGGCCATGGGCACAGGTGGGTGGTGTCCTGCTCGCTCATCCCAACACCCCTCACCAGCTCCACCCCATGTTTAGCACAAACTCGGCCTCATCTCCCCACAAGGCCAACCACCAGCAAGGTTGATGCCCGTGGTGGAGCACCCAGTCAACTCCAGTCTCCCCAGCAAGGCAAACTTGGGCCTTGTGGCCCCCAGAGTTGCCCAGGACCATCCCCAGGGACTTTGCCACCACACTGACACCTCACCTAAGACTCTGGCGATGAGGCAGAAGAGCAGCGTGCTGATGACAAAGGTCCAGTTCCAGTAGTGGTGGCCAGCCACGGTGGAGACACCCAGGAAGATGAAGATGAGGGTCTCGCTCACACTGCTCCACATCTTCAGGAAATACTTGATGGTGGTGTGGGACTTGTGGGAGATGTTGGCTTCCACGTAGGGCCGCATGACCACGCCGGAGGCGATGAGCCTACGGGCAAGGTCAGGGCACTCAGCAGCCATGGGGACACGGGGACAGCCCCAACCCCTGGGCCTGCAGCAGGTTTGTGCTCTGGTACCAAACCTCAGGCTTGTGAGACACCAACAGTTATTCAGGGCCCCCAGAGAAGGCAACACGAGGTTTCTCCTTCCCCCTGGAGGGCAGGAGTGAGCACCAGGGCCAGGCAACACAAGACCAGGTCACTTTGAGCGCTCAGCAGATCCCACTGACCAGGACAACAAGCTGCCAGTGCCCTGAGATCTGTGGGACAACCCAAGGGAGTCACTTCCCTCACCTGCCTCCCTACGTCTCCCAGCCTAAAGCCACCTCTGGCCCTCACTGGGCACGTCCTGGCCGTGCTGGGCCAGCCAGAGGGCTGTGGTGGCCACCAGAGCAAATCCTCCAGATGGTCTTGGGGACAAGGAGAGTGGGGGGGATCTCCAACCCAGCCGTGCCCCAACTCACGCCATGATGCCCGAGAGGTGGAAGAGCTCAGCAGAGAGGTAGGCCATGTAGCTGTAGAGGAAGACGAAGAGGGGCTCGATGACCCTGATGTGGGAGGTGAAGCGGGAGGTGAAGGCAGTGATCACCCCGTAAATGACCCCCACGAAGACACCGCCCAGGGACACCACGAAGAAGCTGAAGAAGCCGAGGAGGATGTCGATGATGGTCACCTGCTCGAAGGTGGCAAACTCCTCGAAGAGGTGGTAGAGGACCTGGGAGGGAGGAGGGAGAGAGGGGGGTTGAAACTGCACTGCTGGCTGGAGGAGACCTGCTCAGGGACCATCCCAGGGGAGCAGAAGAAAAAGGAGCCAGGGCTCATAGGCTGGACTTGATGATCTTAAAGGTCTTCTCCAGCCTTGGTGATTCTGTGGGAGGTGCCAAGACCCACAGGGACCAGCTCCCTGTCCTCTGTGGCTCATGGTGCCATCGAGATGTGTCTGGGACAGCTCTGCTCCCAGCCCCAACTACCATCCCAGGAGGTGATTAGGTCAAGGTCTGAACCAGCCAGAGACTGTTCCTGGTTCCCAACAAGAAGGTCAGGACAGATCCAGGCTGGGAGATGTTGCATGGAGAGAAAAAGCCAAACATCTGCTCAGAGAACAGCCCAAGCCTTTCATGCAGCTTTGGGCAACCTCACAGGAGGAGCCAACCCCGGGCTGTGTCACCTTCTCCCACCTCCAGACACATGTACTGGAGAGACCTTCAAGCCACGTCAGGATGGGAAATGGGCTTCAGGGAACCCTGCAGGGATGGCAGCACCTGTGGGCAGTGAGGTGCCACCTCCAGCCTGCCAGGTCCTGGGACAGCAGGAGACAAAAGCATTCCCTAGGGATGGGAATGAGGACACAGGCCCTGCAGGGAGCCCCTCTGGTTAAACGGGGGGAGAAGAGCCTGAGAAAAGTTCTGTGGTGGGACAGCATGTTCCTCCTCAGGCTCTGCAGCACGCTGAGCTGCCAGCTCCGCAGTGGACAGCTGGGATGTGGGAGAAGAGCCAGGAAAAAGAGATGGGTTGGAAGAAATGGTAGAGGTCAGCTCTGCAGAGGAGAGGAGGCCGTGCTGACAGCCAGCACCTGGAACACAGATGTCCTCTGGAAATGGCATGCTCCCAGAATGGGGTGGCCTGGCCCCTCCTAAAGGTTCCATTTTGAAGCTGCTGCTCAAAGACGGGGGCTGAGGGGTGAGCCGGGTGGGACTCCAGCCCCGTGGCTCTGCCCTTGTCACAGCTGGCCATGCCCTGTCCTCCCACCTCCTCGGTGCTGCAGCTGGGGGGGCACAGTGGGGAAGACCACGTGAGGAAGGAGACAGGAGGGAGCAGCAGCTCTGGCAGCACTGCCTGACCCAGCCCCTCCACGCTCCTTCCCTGGTGGGACAGGCCACGAGCAGGAGGGCAGAACTTCCTCCAGGAGAGCAGATTCCCAGGAAACTGAGGCACTGGCCACAGTCCTGCTCTCCAGCCTGAGGTGACATCTGGCTGGACACGTGCTCCTGCCCTCCCCAAACTGCCCAGTAAAACATGTCCCCCTGCAGTGCCTGGAGTCACTGTTTTGAGCTTCTGCACCTGAGGATGGTGAGGAGCAAGCGGAGCTGCTGCAGCTTGGCTGGCAGGAGGCCCACGGGGCTGGATGCACAGCTGCCAACCTTGGGGCCACCACCCCGAGATGCTCCAACCCCTTGGTTGATCCCTCCCCCAACACCCACTTACCACCGTGACGGCGTCGTTCAGAAGGGACTCCCCGAAGACCAAGATGTGGAGCAGCTCGTTGATGTGGATCTCCTCAAAAACAGCCAGAACAGCCACCGGGTCCACGGCCGAGATGATGCTGCCAAACAGCAGGTTGGCCAAGAGGCCAATGTGGTTCAGGCCAGGGCCACCCAGCTGGCACACGGCGTACATCAAGCCACCCAAGAAGAAGGCATTCCAGAGGGTCCCCACCACGGCGAAGATGAGGATGGTGCCCAAGTTCTCGGTGAATTGGCGTAAAGGGAGGAAGTAGCCAGCATCCAAGATGATGGGTGGGAGGAGGAAGAGGAAGAAGATGTCTGAATTGAGGATGGGAGGCTTTTCACCCACCCCTTTGATGAGCCCCCCGACCAACAGGCCCACCACGATGAGCAGGCAGCTCTCGGGGACAATGCTGGACACTGAAGGGATCACGTGGAAGCCTGGGGAGGAGGAAGACAGAGCAAGACATGGATTAGCTGTGCAACTGGTGGATGTTCTCTGCAGGAGGACACACCTGAGAGAGCCAGGGGGCAGTTCTCAGCCCTCCCTGCACTCCTCAGGAACATTTGCTCATTGTGTGCCTCAGTTTCCCCTCCTAACCCTCTTCTTCCCCACGCTCCCAAGCTGTGAAGTGGGAAGTGCAGCTTCCCCAGGCCCACGTATCACAGAGTCATGGAATGGTTGGGGTTGGAAGGGACCTTAAAGATCATCTAGATCCAACCCCCTGCATGGGCAGGGACACCTCCCACCAGCCCAGGCTGCTCCAAGCCCCATCCAACCTGCCCTTCAACACTGCCAGGGATGGGGCAGCCACAGCTTCCCTGGGCAGTCTATTCCAACACCCCCAACTCTCCCAGCCTGTCTCCAGAGCAGAGCTGCTCCAGCCCTTGGATCATCTCTGTGGCCTCTGGACTCTCTCCAGGAGCTCCATGTCCTTCCTGTGTTGGGGCTCCAGAGCTGGACACAGCTCTCCAGGGGGTATCCCCAGAGCAGAGCAGAGGGGACAATCCCCTCCCTTGACCTTCTGGCCACACTTCTTTTGATGCAGCCCCGGACCCGGTTGACACAACATCCCTTGACCTCAGGCCAGAAGATAACAACACATCCCAGCCCACCAGGCACCAGCCACCCTCAGGGTGTCTCAGGGGACCCCCAGGCCCCCGTGACAACCACCTGCAGCACAGGCAGCTCTCAGCACGAGCTGTTGGTGGCTCCAGCTCCTCCCACGGCAGCTGCTCGTCCCCGTGGGCGCTGGCACTTCCCTCCCGTCAGACGGAGCCTGCCCACCCAGGCACACCCTGTGCCAGGCACTGGCAGCAGCACCAGCACGTTGCCCACCCCTGGGTGTCCCCTATGGAGAGGACAGGGAGGGGACCTGGTGCTCAGCAGGTTTGAGGATGATACTGGAGCTTCAGGAACAAGCTGGGAGGTTTCCTAAGCCTGGTTGCAGCAACTCCTACCTTCCCCGAGCTGCTCCAGGGGCACAGAGTGGGGCAGGACACAACCTTGGGGTGCTGGGCTATTCCTGGGGGTGCAAGGTATGAAGGAACATGACCCTAAAGACAGATCCCTGAGCCAGCTGGGACCTGCTGGGGTGACATCCATCCCCCACCCCCAGCTCCAGCAACGTGGGCATCTCCCTGCCACGTCGGGCAGGCAGCACGATGCCAACTGAAGCTTCAGCCAACACACCCACCCCCACAGAAGGGTTTTGGGTTCCCTGGATCCTTTCCCAGGTTTTATAATTATTATTTTGAAGCACGACACATTTGTTCCTTGGCAAGGGAAGAGCTTTAAAACAAGGAACCCTGCCTTGGCATCCCATGTTCCTCCGTTCCTTCCGGCCGGGCGGCTGTGCCATCTTTTCATCATTTCACAACAGATGAAAAAGAACCCACCCCTCTGGGATGAGCCACCACCCTGCTGGTGAGCTGAACCCCCCTGCCCCCCCTCACCCAGCCTGCAGGGACCACATCTGTGCCCTGGTGCTGGCTCATCCCTCCTCCACCTGCGTGGCCGAGAGGAGAAGGCGCCGCACGAGCTCCGATGGGAAAAGCAGTCGCTTCCACAACCAGTCCCCAAGGATGGACAGTGAGCCAGCTACCAGCCCCGGGCACAGCTCCCCAAGGGCAGGATTAGACTTGAAATTGTTACCTGAGCTGTGGGTGCTGCCTCTGGTGTGGGGGAGCCCAGCCCTGCTGAGGCTGGAGGATTCATCACACCCAAGGCCCATTCCGGCAGCACCTGGGTGGCTCTGGTGGGTCCCGGGTGCTGGGGAAAGGAGCCTGGTTTGTATCTTGGCTTTGCCACAGCAACACCAACCTCTGAGCAAACCACCCCGTGGCCCCCAGGCACCAGGGGAAGCCAGGAGGAGATGGGAAGCATCCAAGTTTTCTCCCAGTATCCAGGACCGCCCGGGGCTGGATGTGCTTCCTGATTTACCCCCATGGGATTTTTCTTCTCTCTCTGATCCCTCCCTGGAGCCCAGATGAGCTCTTGAGCATCCCAAGGCAGCCCTGGAACGGAGCTCCCCATCAGAGCAGAGGTGGAAAAAAGCTTCAAGAAGACTTATGGTAGAAAGAAGCTGTGGCTGCCCCATCCCTGGCAGTGTTGAAGGGCAGGTTGGATGGGGCTTGGAGCAACCTGGGCTGGTGGGAGGTGTCCCTGCCCATGCAGGGGGTTGGGACTGGGTTAACTTTAAGGTCCCTTCCAACCCAAACCAGTCTGGGATTCTCTGATTCTATGACAAACCCTTTTCCTAGCCCAGCTCATGCAAATACTGGGAATAACTGGCCCTTCCAGCACAGAGGGAAACTGTCCATCTCAGCGTGTACCAGCCCTGGCTGGAACCAGGTTTAAAGCCACCCAAGCAGCAAGAAGCCAGCAGCAAAAGCAGTTTTTGCTCACTAAGTATGTTCAATCATGAATAAAACACAAACACTGACAATTACTCAGCTCTCCCTCCTTCCCCACAGGCCCCAGGATCCCATTAAACTGGAACGCTCGCGTGCTGATGTGAATTCAGTGTTTTAGAGCCTTTTTGTAGGGCCCTAAAAATACACTCACATGGGCTGCATGTTAATTATGCCTTTGATTTCACTGTATCTCAGGCATTTTTTTGCTCCCTGCTTTCCCTGCTCTGTATTTTTAGAGCACTCAAAAGCTCCCCAGTTCCGAACTGGTGCTGGGATCCTGCTCTGGGGTGGGGGGATTAATGGGAAGAAATGTTCTCACCACGGGGGTGATGCCAGGCAGGGGTGAACCAGCCTGAGCCCAGTTTCATACCTGAATTTCTCTCCCAGAGGATGAGGGAGGCTGTGGCAGGATGATGAGGATAAAAGTATGAATCATGGGATGGTTTGGGTTGGAAGGGACCTGCAAGATCCTCTAGATCCAACCCCCCCAAGCGTGGGCAGGGACACCTCCCACCAGACCAGGTTGCTCAGATCACAGGCCAAGGGCACATCCAGGGGAATAAGTCTTGACAAGAGACTTAATAATATTAATAAGCCTTAATAACCCCTTAACAGCCCCCCTGTTCCTGGCTGCCTTGGTAAAGGGTGATTTGCACACCTTGGCTGTGCCACCCACCTGCCCGGGCACCTCCTGGTGCCACCCCCTGTCCCCAGACCTGGTGGCCCTGCTGCAAACTGGGACCGAATCCTCTGCCACCACAGAGCTGGGATGAGGAGGGAGGCAGGGTGGGCACAGCAAGACCCAAAATGCTCCTTCATTTTTTGCTCTGCACGTGCTTTTTTGTGGCAGGAGAAGAGCAGCGCCCGAGAGGTCTCCCTGGCCAGGAGGGCTCCAGATGCTCGGGACGGAGCCAGGAGCACTGATGGAGAGACAGGGATTGCACCAGGAATCCCAGCCTCCCAGCAGGCTGCTGCCAGGACACCCTGCACAAACAAGTGTCACGGGAGCAGAGGGGACAAGGCAGGGTGGTGCCCACCACCTCTGCACCCAGAGGAGGAGCAGGGACGCGCAGGAACAGGCAGGCGAGCACACGCAGCAGCTCTTCCCCTCCCTGGGTTTTCTGATGGTTTTCTTGAAGCCCACCCAGAGGGAAGTTCCCCAAAACCCCGTTTTCCTGGTTTTCCATCCCCAACCCACCAGCAGGAGGCACCCACAGCCACCTGAGCTTCTTCCTCTGGAAAACAAACTCCATGGGAGCAGCTCCTCGACCAGCGGCCCCGAAACCACGAGAAGCCAGAGCAGTTGAACAAGCAGCAACCCTGGGAGGTTGAACAAACAAGGAAAAGGAACTCCACAAGTTAATGAAACTGGTTCCTTGACCACATCAAGCATGCCAGCCTGTTTGTGGCCCAGCAAGGCCAACGGTGGGAGCACTCTCTGGTGGTCAGCTCTGCTGTGGGTTACAGCAGAAAGGAGCTGGGGTCTCTCTTTCCAGTCTTAACTGCACTTGAAGGACAGAAGGAAATCACAATCCATCAAACTGAAGAGTTTTGGGGCAAGGAAAACCTTTGCAAGGCCCTGCCTGTGCTGCAAAATTTTGCTCTGCAGCTCCTGAGCACTGACTGTCTCCACTTCAGTGCCAGGACACTGCACGGGGCCATCTCCATCCAGAAGCAGGAGGCAAGACCAGGAATTTTCCTCCAGCACCAAGAACCACTGGTACCTGTGGGATTTTGCAGCCAGGCAGGTGATTTTTTTCTCCCCTTGGGGCTTTTATTTCAGAGGCTGGGGAAGCTGAACAAAGATGTTTGAGCACAACCAACCACCTTCAGCCTTGGCAAGGACCTGTTCTCACCCCAGCAAACACGAGGTCCCTCATTTCAGCTGCTAAAGGTCCATCCCCATCCCACCAAGGGGGAGCTGGGCAGCTCCTCCCAAGCCCCTGGCTGCTGGTGGCTGCAGTGCCACCTAAATATTTACTCCCAACCAAAGGGTTTGGGAAAGACTCTGACCTACATGTGGGTTGTTTTTTTTTCCTCCCTGGGCTGTATCTGGGTTACTGCAGCCCCAGTGCAGGGACCTGGTATTATATAAGCTCCATCCAAAAGAGTCTGCTCCTTTGACTCAAAAACCCACCAGATCTGATCTGCCTTCATCCTCAGCCTGAGCAGGAAGAGCCTGAAGGGACAGGGAGGGAAAGGAGATGGAGGGAAGGGTGCTGGGCACCCAACCCAGCTTCCCCATGCCAGGGGAAAGCTGCTGTCAAAACCAGCTGGGTCCCACAGGAGGGTTTGCCTGAGGTGATGCTGCTTCTTGCATGGTGGCTAAAAGAGGGTGATGTCTGTGCCCTGAGCTGCTCACAGCACCCTGGAAACCTTCTCTCGAGGTCCGAAGGGGATGAGCTGCAGCTCTCAATCCCACAGCAGCCCTTGAGGAGGTTTTGGTGCTGGGAACCTACAGCAAAAGGGAGCAGGGGCAACCCCCTGCAGAGTGACAGAATCTTGGAGCCATTCCGGTTGGAAAAGACCTTTCAGATCATCAAGTCCGACCAGAACCCAACTCTACCAAGCATTAACCAACTCAAACAAAAGCAGAGCTTAAACCATGTCCCTCAGCACCACATCTACACAGCTTTAAACCATCTCCAGGGATTGGTGACCCAACCACCTCCTTGGGCAGCCTGGGCCAGTGTTTCATTACCCTTTCAGTTAATAACATTTCTTCTCATCTCCAATCTAAACCTCCCCTGGTGCAACTAGAGCTCAGCCCAAGCTGAGCCTTGGCTCAGACCAGCCTCATCCCACAGCAGAAAGTCCAAAGTACCACAGACACCATGTCCTACAGCATATGTAAGGTCCCCTCTGTCCCTGCCTGATGACATTGCCCTGTCCCACCCAGAGAAATGCCCTCCCATCACCCTGAGCACTGCAATACTGCTCCATATGGCCCAGGAGTCAAGGTCAGGCTTAGTCAGAGCTCTGGCAGCACTCCCTGAATTCACAAGACCTCTCTCAAAGCAGGGAGGAAAGAACATTTTAATAACATCTTCATCAACCACTTCAAAAGAACACTTATGATGAAGGAAAGGAGGAGAAGCCTTCACACACTTCCCTGCTCCAGGCCAGATCTGGGAGATGACTACACCTCCCAGCCTGGCTCCTACTGCAGGGACTTTCACAGAATCCCAGACTGGTTTGGGTTGGAAGGGACCTTAAAGATCATCCGGTTCCAACCCCTGCATGGGCAGGGACACCTCCCACCAGCCCAGGTTGCTCCAAGCCCCATCCAACCTGCCCTTCAACACTGCCAGGGATGGGGCAGCCACAGCTTCCCTGGCCAACCTGGGCCAGGCTCTCACCACCCTCACACCCAAGAATTTCCTCCTCATGTCCAACCTCCACCTCCCCTCTGCCAGTTTTCATCCATCCCCCTTGTCCTCTCACTCCAAGTCCTTGTAGATCTTAAACTTCATACAGATCCATCCTCCTGGAAGTCCACCTGCCACGCTGCGTTTACTGCAATCAACAAAAACCAGGGTCTTAAATCATTCCTTTAAGTGTTGAGATGTTCAGGAGCTGGAGCTGTAAGAGCTCTGTGGCCCTGAGAAATACTGGTGTTAGGAGGGGCTAGAGAAGAAATACAAGTTTAAATGTATTTATATCTATAAAATATACATTATGCCAACGCTGGCTCTGGGGACCAGCACTATGAGGTCCCACAAGCCCCCAGTGCCACCACAAGCCAGTCCCTGCAACTGGGATTGCCATGAGCCAGCACATCCTCCCCCAGCTGCCAGCTGGACTGGGCTGGGGTTAATGTTCCCTCCTTTCCCAGGAGGAAAAGAAACATGAAGGAGGAGGGAAGAAAACCCTCTTCCCACACTGGCTTGGCTTGATTTGGTGCCGGGTGAGCGGGGAGGAAGGAGGGATGGAGGAGCCAGCCTGGCAGGGAGGGCTCAGCACCTCCAGGGTTAAGTAGGATGCTCCTGAGGCTTCATCCCAGCTTCCCACGCATGGGAGAGTTGCAGGAAAGCCAGGCTGCTCCCAGGAAGATGCCTGCTCGCTGAGAGGAGGCAGGAGAAACCAGAGGGGTTACAGAAACCCCCCCATCCTGCCAGGCCTCCCCAGTTTATCAGAGCAGCAGCCCCGAGAGAGAAATCACACCATGATTATTCACCAGGGATTCAGCAGCTCTTCCAGCCCCTGGGTGAATTATTCTTTTTTCTGCAAGGAGGCAGAGGAGGGGTTAGCTTGGGTGTGGGGGTGTTGAAGCCCCCTTGGGTGATGCTTGCTGGACCCATGGGTGCTTGTTTGGGATGGGGGGGGGGGGGGGTGGCTTGGGTGGGGAGAGTGCTGGAAAAGCCCTGGGAGGAGGCAGGGGGCTGGGAAGGAGGCAGTGAGGGGAGCAGGCATGCTCAGAAGGGCTGCCCTTCTGAAGGACACTGCAGACAGCAAGGGCTGGAGGACACACACGTGGCTCAGCAGGACCAGGGCCCCTCCAAAGGCCACTTTAACCCTTCAGGACACCAGGCTGGCAGGTTCCAGGTGGGCCATACGGGGGGGGGGGGGCAGCCCCTCATGGTCACCAAACCCACCAAGCCAGCAGGGAGGGATGCAGGAGGGTGCAGACACCTTCCCACGCTCCCCGGGGGCCCATGGAGAGCCCTGACAACATGGGTGCTTTGCTGGATGAGCCACAAAGTCACCACCGTGTCACCAGCCACGGGGACAAGACATTTGCAAAGCCGTTACTCAGCACCAGCCCTTGGTTTTTTTCTCAGCTTAGAAGGAACCTCCTGGCAGGGGGGAGGGCTGGGCCAGGCTCTAGGGTCTGCAAAGCACCAAGACCACCCTGAACTGGCCTTCACACTCTGTATTTTGGGGTGAAAGAGGGCGGAGGACGTGGGGCTAAGCCCCTGGCAGGGTTAAATCCCTGGGAGAATGGCAACAAAGGGACAGAATATTTTGCAGCTGGCCCCCAGGGGAAAATCCAATCTCAGGCTCTTGGATTTTGGCTGCAGCTTCTCTCCATTTCTCCTCTTTCCTCCCAAAAAAGGCCTTGGATTTCTCTCTTCCCCCACCCACCCATCGGCCGCTGCTGCAGTTGCCCAAAGATCAGCCAAGCTTTGCTGATTGCTGGTGGCCTCCAGCACAAGCCCAGTGGGATTTTCTGGTGGCTGCTGGGAGTGTGTCTCTGTCCTGCTGTGGAACCTTCCTTGGAAAATGGAGCAGGATCCATTGAGCTGCCTGCAAAGACAGGGCACGGAGAGAGAGCTGCCTGTGCCCGGCACCAGCGCCGAGACCCGTTGTAATGGGGGAGTCTCAAGGGAAGGGGATGAAAATTGAACTTGCCAGAATGGAATTAAAGAGCTGGTGATTTACACCTAAAAATAGAGCGAGGCCACAGCTCATGTCACCCTGCACGGGGAGGAGGGAAAACCACGATACTTAAATTACATCCATCGCGTCTCGTGAGCTCCGACGTCCCCGGTTACCCTGAACTTCCAGCCCTACCAGCTCCAACCCCACTGGATCCAGCAGCTCCACCAGGATGGCTCCTGCAGGGCCCTTTAGCAGGTTTGGCTTTGCCAAATCCTCTTCTGCTTCACCAGGGAGCTGGGTTTTAACCCAGGTCCGTGTCTCCTGAGTGTTCTCCTGCTCTTTGGGCTGGTTGCAGGAGTTGAAGAGGAAATTCTTGGGTGTGAGGGTGGGGAGAGCCTGGCCCAGGTTGCCCAGGGAAGCTGTGGCTGCCCCATCCCTGGCAGTGTTGAAGGGCAGGTTGGATGGGGCTTGGAGCAACCTGGGCTGGTGGGAGGTGTCCCTGCCCATGCAGGGGGGTTGGATCTAGATGATCTTTAAGGTCCTTCCAACCCAACCCATTCCATGGTTCTATGAATTTGGGTGGGTTGGGACAACCTTTAAAAGCATCATCCAATGGCCTCAATGCTCAGAATGGAAAAGCTTGGATTCCCACCCCTCCCCAGGATGACATTTCCTGGCAAGAAGTGGGCTGCTTTGTTTATTTTATTTTTAAAGATAAAGGTACAGAAAGAGCTCCTAAGCAGCACAACTTCCTCCAGATCAAACCAAATGTTTCATTCAAGCCTCATTATTTTCTTGTCGCTAATTACGAAGAAAAGCCAAGAAGCAGGAAGGCAATTAATTGATACTGCTTTTTGTGTGACTCACTGAGTTAATGAAGACACCACCCGGGGGCCACACAGCTGGCACCCCCCTGAACCTCACCCTGGGCTTGGGCTGCAAAGCAAGCACAGGGAGAGAAGGGAAAAGCAAAACACCCAGCCCTCATTTTTGGGGATCACTCTCCTGCACCTCAGAAGGGGAGGGGGCTGTGACCAGCCTGATGCACAGGACTGGGCTTAAAATCCACCAGCATCCAGCCCCCAGACACTTCCAGTCTGCACACAGTGAGGAGTGGAACCATTTTGTCTGGTTTAAGCAGGGCACATCCACACAGGATGCAAGTGGGGAGGGGGAAAAAGGCCCCATCCCACCATCCCCGTCCCACCAAGGTCTCTCCACCCTGACAGAAGGTGCCAAGCACAGCCTGGCTCTCATTGTGCCCAACTCCCAGCCCTCAGCTGGATTGCCCAAAGTGCCCCTAGAAGTCACGTTGCTGCCACCAACAGCCATTAAGACCCGTTGCTAATTGCCAAAGGTACAGATTTGATTTTCCTGTCGTGTGACCTTACTGTGCCCCTCGCCTCCAGCCCTTGCTCCAACAGCTGGGTTCCACCTGGCAGCTGCTGAATTGCCCCTTGTTTCCTCTCTCTTTCCCCCAAACTGCAAACAAATGGCAAGTTTCCTGAGATAGGAGCCCGAGAGGTGCCTGGTACAGCCTCCAGCTCAACTCCATCTCCTGTACTCAGCCCTAACACCCACGGGGAGGCAAGTGTTGCATGTGAAGGTGACCTGCCATCACCCTGCCTGCTCTGCAGGAGATAAGAACAGCCTTGATAGCATCGGGCCAGCCCATGAGTGAGTCAAAACCTGAGAGCTGCAGAACAAAAAGCAAACACTGTCAGGTACCAGCGTGCAACAGCCTCGCTGCAGCTTAGCATCCCAGGCTGGTTTGGGTGGGAAGGGACCTTAAAGATCATCTAGATCCAACTCCCCTGCATGTGCAGGGACACCTCCCACCAGCCCAGGTTGCTCCAAGCCCCATCCAACCTGCCCTTCAACACTGCCAGGGATGGGGCAGCCTGGGCCAGGGTCTCACCACCCTCACACTCCATAATCTCCTCCTCATGTCCAACCTCCATCTCCCCTCTGCCAGCTTCAATCCATCCCCCCTTGTCCTCTCACTCCATGCTCTTATAAAAAGTCCCTCCTTGCAGACCTTGCAAGGACTCATGCAAACCAGCTTGGTCAAGCCCTCAAAGAACAGCCCGTTAGCAAAAGTGGTCAGTCCTGCTAACGCAGCATCACGGAGTCAGGGAAGAGCCCTCCCTCCCTGGGAAGGACAGACAGCTTCTCCACATCTCCGCTGCCCGGAGGGGCTGGCAGGGGGGTTGCAGCAGGGCTGCAATGTCAGACAGTTTCCCAGTTGCACCATCCTTCCCAGGAGCAGTTTGTAACCAGTTCCCACTGGTGGGCCCCAAAAAAATCCTCTGATGGGAAGGGGGGTGAGTCTGGTCACCCTGCAGCCCCCAGGCAGCTGGAGAAAGCAGACATGCACCAGCCCTTCCCACATCTCCCTGGTCCCTGGCCAACTCTGGGGAGCAAAGTCCATACCCCAGAAGAGGACAAACAGGGAATGAGCTGCAGCCAGAGCCTTCCTCCTCAGGAGGATGCTGAGAGCTGCCCATGCCCCGGGCACACAGGGGATGGATGCCAGGGCACCAGTGAGGAGGGATGCTGGTCTAGTGCTCTGCAAGGTCAAGGGGCTGAGGAGAAGGACAGCTCAGAGCTGGTCTTGGGGACACGGTTGGGCTGTTTCATGCCCAGAGCCTTTTCAAGGAGCAGACACTTAGAGCCAGTTCATGCATTTTAGCTGCTGGGATGAGCAATGCTGGTGGGGACTGGTGATAATGGGAATGGGCCCAGCGTGCTGTTGAACCAGCCATTTTGGCAGGGGAGGGTGAGCAGGTGGGTACCACTGCTCCCCACCCTGCACCCACCACCAGCACCACCCAGCTGGGAGGAGAGAGGGGGAGGAGCTGAGCCCACAGGTCCCTGCAACAGCCACGGCAGGGCAAGGACAAAACCTCTTCTGATAACTCAATGCCTGCAGCAACATCATGTAGGAATGTGCCTTAAATGATGCCAGGGCTTTGTCCTCCCCTGGGAGCTCTTGCTCAGCCCCTCCAGGGGCTGGTACCTCCACCAAGGGCTGTACCAGGCCTGGCAGGCACTGCCTGGCTCCCAAGGGATGCTGAGGTTCCAACCTTCACGCCCTGCTGAAGCAGCCCCCTCCCAGCCACGGGCTAAGAAATACCCAAGGATGATGAAGGCACGAGCTGGAAATCACAAGGTTGTTCCTGACGTGCAGGGCTGGATTGGGAGATGCAGAAAAGTCCCCAGAAGAGGAGCAGCCTGGGGAACACAACCAAAGCATCACTGCATCCTGCACCAGCTGGAGTCACCAGCCGCATGCAGATGAGCCCAGCTCCCCACTGCCCTGACAACATCCCCCCACACACAAACCCCCCCCAAAAGCAAAACGCTCCCCTTGGCAAAGGAAAAAAAAGCTCTTTTTCTCTGCTGGAAGGTGGCAGGGGAGGAGGATGCTGTGCTGCAGCCCGGGGAGCTGCAGGTGTGCTGGGAGCTGATGGCAGCTCTGCAGTGCTGCCCAGCGCGAGGGGGACCTGGACAGCCCGGGCAAGGGGAGCCCTGAATCATCCACAGGCACCCTGGCTATCAGCCTGCCAGGATGGGCGGACCCCCCCTTGCAGAAAGCTGCTGTATACACTTACAAACAAGCTGTTTACACAGAGCAAGAGAACTCCCAACGATAAGGAGAGATGTGCTCCGTGGGGCCCAAGCCAGGCGCAGCGCGGGCTCGCTCCGCCAGCTCAATGCTGGGGGCAGGAGCTGCTCCTTTTCTCCCCTCCAAAGGGGTTTTATCCCTCTCTATTCCCAAGCAGCCAGCACAGGACAGGCCAGGGAAGCTCTCTGAGATCTCTGCACGCTCCAACACCCAGTGTTCCCTGCAGCTCTGCAAACCAGGCAGCAAACAGCCACACCACCCACCGCACCGCTCTGCAGACAAACAGCCAGCAGCAATTCCCCCCCAGTTCAACTTGCTGCCCTGGCCCAGAAGGTCTGGTCAGCCAAGCGAGCCAGCGACAGCCTGAGAGCTCTCTCACCCTCCCCCTTCCAGCTCTAACAATTACACTAATTAATTAAGATCAACCCAAACCCAACAGTTGGCTCTGCAGTGCTGCGTGGAGCAGCCTGCAGCAAACGCTCCTTGCGGCGCTGGTGTGGACGGCAGAGGGGAGGGGACTCATCCTGCTCCCCAGCTCGTGCTTGTTCTCGAAAGCCCCACTCCAACTTGTGCTTTCTTTCCCCTTAAGCTTAGGTTTAAGTCAAGTTTAGCTTTAAGAACCAGCCCGGCCAGGGTTCCAGCCCAACCAGCACCTCCCTGCAGAGCTGGCCTTGCCCTGGAGCACCCAAGAGTCCAGGAAACCCTCCCTAAAACAGGCAGGGAAGTGCCAGTTGCAGCTGCCCTCACAGGCAGGGCAGGGCAGGCAGGAGGGATCACTGCCTCCCTGACTCACCCCCTTCTGATTCAACTGGTGACTCCCAGGCAAGCCTGAAAAAGCCCATTCTCTTTGCTCCTCCACGTAATTCACAGCAGGACCCCTGCACCATCCCACACACAACACTGCTGAACACACCAGGGAGGACAGGGAGGATGGCATCAGTTGTCCAGGCACAGCAGGAACACACCAGGACAGCAACCCATGGACAGAGGCATTTACAAGAAACACCTGAAAACTCCTCCTTTCTTTTTCTGAGAGCAGGGAGAAGCGAAGCAGCCAAGGCATGTATCCTCATTTCACCTCCAAAGCACTCCCAAGAAATTAACAGATCAATTGGGAGTCTTTTACAGAGCTGGTATTAATTTCCTTTCAGCTGTAAAAAGGCAATGAGAGAGAACAAGAAAAAAAAACACCAAACCCAACAAAACATTAAATGGACTTGCCCAAGTCCCCAGGTGAATGGTGTTAGAGCTGGAGTGAGAACCCAGCAGTTCCTCATTTCCACTCCTGTGTTGAGATAATGCTTCTCCTTCCAATCAGGAGAAAAGTCAAGGACACTCTTCAAGAAAAGCAGATCTCAGGACAGACCTAATTGTTCTTAAAGACTGAGAAACCTGTGGAGCTCTGGCCTGTCACCCAACAGGTGCAGCATTTTCAACAGGGAGGATTCCAATTGGACTCCAGAAGAAAAGATGCTTACCCTGAGAACAGTCAGACGCTGGGATCATCTCCCAAGGCAAGTGGGGGATTTCCTCACCTTGGACAGTTTTGGGACACAGCTGCACAGGGTGCTGGGCCACCTCGTTGAAACTGTGTTATTGCCTAGAAAGATTGGAGAGATGATCTTTGATGTCCCTTCCAACCTGGCATTCCATGAGCCTATGAAAACACGGAGCCAACAGAAGGTGCTGCTGGAGCAAGGAGTGATGACTTGGGAAGCTTCAAGGCTTGGTTCCATCCCACCTGGAAGGAACCTCTCCCAGACCCAGCTGTGAGCAGAGCAGCAATCCTCCACCTCTCTCCAGAGCTGCCCCATGATCAGGTGCTGCAAACCTCAACGTCCTCCTCTGGAGGAGCTTTGAGGGTTTGGCTCTACATGCCAAGCTGGCTATAAAAGGTGTCTGGTGACTTCAGGGTACTCCAGTAACCCTGATCTCCACTGACTGGGTGACTACATTCCTCTAAGGGATACAAGGCCACTCCCAAACCACAGGCTGAGATTAGCAAACCTGTTTAAGGCCTTCAGGCTCCACATGCAGTTTTTCTAAGGTGGGAACACGTGAACCTTTACCAGCAGCTGGGATTCAGCCAGCAGGAGCTGGGCACACTGGTACGGGGACAGACTGCCATGCAAGCTTCTGCTGCTGTTGCTCCAAGACCCATTTGGACTCTTCTCCACCATCTCTGGATGGGTGCATCCCACAGCCAAACCAGCAAGGCTGGGCTCTTCCTGCCAACTGAGTTTTCTGCAGGGTAACAACATCTTCATCTGGGTTTGAAAAGCGTCAGGACCATGAGAGCAGCTGGACTTGAGCATTTTGAGGAGACCTGATATAAGAAGGTCTAGAAAAACTGCTCGTGGTTCAGGGAAGGGGCTAAATACAATGGCCAACCAGCCACACTCTCCCCAGATGGCTCCAGAGGCTGCAAGGAACACTGGATGCCATGGATTGCTGGGCTAGGAGGGGTCAGCACAGCAGGTCTGCCTCCAGCTGGGGGATTTCTGCACCCCCCTGAATCACTCGCTGCAGGGAGCAGAGCTAAAGCTCCTGCTCTTTAATGCAGAGATTGAGCAGCTCTGGAACAGGAAGCACTGGAGACGTGAAGAGGTGGTACCTGCTCACCCCAAATAAGGCTGTGGTGGCTCTCCCAGCTCCTTGCCCTCAACCACATGGTGCAGCATTTAGAAGGTGGCTCCTGGTGGCCCTGGGAGCCTGGGGAGGAGTAAAACCTGAGCCAGGCCAAGGTGGCCATGGACAAACTCCCCAGGCAGGGCCATGCCAATCGCCCTTCCCAGGAAGGGCAGATTTCCTACCGGGAACACGGGCAGGAAAGACAAACAAAAGCTTTTCAGGAAATAACCTGTTGGTCTCCACTCGGGACTGGAGGGAGGAGGTAACTGCAATTAGCACTGATTACTACCGGGCTTTGCAAGGCCAGACAAAGCAGCAGCACTCACAGCACACGCCAGCAGCGGGTCGAGAGCCAAAGGTGAGCACCCTGTCCCCCTCACCTCTTCCCCAGCTTTTGGCAGGAGCTGCCAGCTTGTGGAAACATCTTTGGATGAGCCCAACCTGGTGACACTTGGGGGGCTGGAGAGCTGTCCCCATCAGACTCCATTTCAGCCCTCCAGTCCTCCCCTTCCCCAGCCATTTCACACCCAGCCAAGCTAACAGAAGTGCTCTGGGAAGCAGATGCTCTCTGCTCCATGCAGCACTTCACAGACAGGAGAAGAGCCCACACGTTGCAAAATGCAGCCCCCAGGGACTGAGGCTGCCGTGGGAAAAGCACTCCCAAGGGAAACTGAGGCACTGGCAGGGCTGGATCCACCTGCTCTTCTCTTGTAAAGACCTGTGAATGCTCGAGTCTGGGCTCAGTTCCACCAGGTGGGGGGTTAGATATTAGAAAAAACTTCACTGAAAGGGTGATGAAACACTGGCCCAGGCTGCCCAGGGGGGTGGCTGGATCCCTATCCCAGGAGGTGGTTGGATCCCCATCTCAGGAGGTGTTGGAGAGACGTGTAGATGTGATGCTGAGGGAGATGGTTGACACACTGCACTTGGTAGAGTTGGGTTAATGGTTGGTAGAATTGGGTTCTGGTTGATCTGAAAGGTCTTTACCAACCAGAAGGGTTCTGTGATCCTGTGAGTTTGTGCCTGTGGCATTTGTGCTGCTCACATTTCCAGCAGCAGGGTGAGAAGCTGCCTCCTCTCCAAACACATCATGAAGATTCAGCGTGTCGTGACTCCGCAAGGCAGGGTAATGCCAAGCACTGAAAAAACTCCAACAAACCTGCTGCAAAAAGGAGCCTGCTTCTGCAAACGTGCCTCTGCAGGCTTGGGAGAGAGAGAGAGGGGAATTATTTCCCTACCAGCACTCTCTATCAAGTGGAATTTAAGAGCTGTCCCTCGGGGTTGATTTTATTACGACTTTCTGGAGACAAAGGCCATTGATGCTGTGACGTTTATGAGTCACTCCTGGGCAACCCAAGGAAAGGCATTTGTTCTCTTCTGATTACAAAAAGTACTCTGCATTCTCCAACTTTCCACTCAGGGATCTCCAGACATCACCCCAACTTCAAACGAGCCTTTTGGTCACTTCTGTCCCCATCAAATCCATCCTGTGCGTGGGTCAAGCTGGCTTGGGAAGGAACCTGAAGCCATGGGGTGATGTACCATCAAAGATGACACAACACCAAAGGTGATACAACACCAAATCTGTTCTCATTGCTCCACTCCAAGCCAGGATCAATCTTTGTTCTTGCCTTTTCTGAGAAACTCACAGCAGTCTGTGTGTGCACACCTGCCCGCAGAGCTTTGAGTTTCATTTCTTCCTTCCCAAGCAGCAACATGAGTGTTCTACTGCCCAAAGAAAGAGCAGCAGAAGAAAACATGACAAGACAGCCATCCCTCAATTAACACACAACTGGAAGACGATGGGAAATTAGAGACATAAGCAAGATCTCAAACACCATGTAGAACAGATGGTGATTGTACAACTGGCCTAAGGCGATGTATTGGCCGGCGCAGAGAGGACCAAGCATCAATAGTTGGTCCAAGTCAAACCATCACCACAACTTCCTAGCTCCTCTGCTGCTCCCTTTGAAGCTGGCCAGCCCAGACTTCACAACACTGAGGCTGTGATCAAAGCTCCAGCAGCAGCTTTGAGCCCTGAGGGGTGAGAAGAAACCACGGGCGCCGCAGGTAGCCCAGCAGAGCCAGGGGAGAGATGAACCCAGCTCCCTCTGCTCAGCCAGCCTGTGTTTTCACAGAGTATTCCAGGTGGATTTCGGTTTTTATTTGAACAAATTAAGCCTTGGGGACCCGAAAGAGTAAGAATAAAAAGGATTTAAATGTTTACGAGGCAGCTGCAGTAATTCAGCTGCATGATTGCTTGCTTTGGAAGTACCCGCAGCTCCAACGATGCTCTAGGAAAGGACCAAGTCCTGCACGACCCTGGGACAGGTTTTACCTCCCCCATCATCTCCACAGTCTACAGCCACAACCCAGGACTTGCAAGAGAGAAAAGGGAAAGGATTATGTTAATGAAATGCTCTTTTGCAAGCCTAATGAGCTTCTGGTTTAACAAGAGCCATCGAGATGTTTGTCTCTCTTCTGGCTCCCTTCCCTTGGTGCCACAGGCTTACCCAAACAACAACCCTCTTCCCTTCCCTCCACCACCTCCTGGTTTCCCCTTCTCCCACCTGTAATTCTCAACCCCCACAGGACTCTCTTTAGCCACACTAATTGCAGGGCAAACCTCCTCATTTTTCACCTCACTAATTCTCAAAGGGACTCCAGCCCCTCTGGGTGTCCTGGAGGAGCCACACTTGAGTGCCTGGGCTATTTGGGATGGAGGACATGACCCAAAAAGGCCAAATATCAGCACGTTCTGCTCCTACCCCACAAACCACCCCAGCTCTGTTGGAGGTCTCAGGGAAGGTGAGAAGGCTTTATGGTGTGTCCCAGAAAGCCAAACCAGCACCTGTCTGGGCTCTGGGCATTGCAGGACTCAGCAAGTCGACACCCACATCCCAAATTCCACCCACAGACTGTCCAGGAAACCAGCCCATCCCTGACTTCCAGCACCGGGTGTCCAAACCTTCCTTAATAAATGGGATGAAACAAAAGCTTCAATTTCTGAGTGGCCTCAAGGTCCAGAGAGCAGAACTGGGCACTGCTGCAGGTGGCAGGGTCACTGTGGGGGGCAAAGTTGCAAACTGAGGGTAATTCTGCTTTAATGGCCATGGGCCTCACCAGGGAGGTATGGGCTGTCACGACAGACAGGTCCAGCTTTTCTCACTCCATCACCATCCTGTATTTCCCAGCATGAACTTTTCACTCTTCCAGCCCTAATTAACCTAATGGCTTCTTTCTCAGATCCAAGGAGGGAACAGTTTGGATGTTTTTTTCCTCAGACACCAGGAACGGGTAGGCCAGGGAGGTAAAAAAAAATGCTTTGGCTGTTCTTTCTGAGATGGTAAAGCAGAGAGAAAGGGAAACCACAGCTTGTTTTTGGCTCATTCCTCCACAAGGAAGCAGGAATGCAACAAGTCTGCATTTGGAGAAGGTGTTGAAATTCATTATCATGACAATTTACACTTTTGCAGCCCCGGCTGCATCAGGATTTCAAAATCCTTTCCTGAGAGCTCTTCATCAAGCCTTAACTCTCCTACAGAACAGCCACCAGCTCATGGATCCAGAAGGGGGAATGGTCTGGGGTGCCCTCAGCCCACCCACCACCTCGATGTCTGCAGCTCACATGTCAAATGAGCTGGGACAGGTTTTAAGATAAACGTTGTTCCCTCTGACTCAGCCAGGGAATCCTCAACCAGTCCCAGATGAAAGGGCCCAGGAAAGCTCTGGCAGCTTTTCCCACCAGCCAAGCTTTGCTGATGGCTGTCCCTGGAGAAGCCAGGCTGACACAGCCCTGCGTGGCACCCAGGAGAAGCCAACCTCGTGGTGGCAGGAGGGGACCAGAGACAACCCCCAGCACACTCATCCCGTACTTCCAACACGATGACGAAGGCTGGGGTGACATGTTTCTTTGCTGTCCCCTCTCCAAGCCTTGCAGGTGGCCCTGGTGTCCTCAGGCTGGAGGCTTTGCTCTGGGCTGTTTCTGCTATGTCTGGCAAGAAACAGGTCTCAGGAATTTGGTCTCAAGATCCAGCTCCTGCATCCTGTGCCACCACCACAAGAGGTTTCCTACCCTGCTCGTCACCCTCGCCCAAACAAATCCTCAAGTCCCTCGACTCACAGGTCTCTCTGACACCTCTGGGGTGGCTCCTCCGAGCGCCCTGGTTTCAGGGGAGGGACGTGGGCTGCTAAAAGCATTTGAAAAGCACCCAGGTGTTTCAGCACCCAAATCTCAATGCCAACGTGCAGCTGCCAGCCTCTAAAAATCTTTATCTGGCAACTCTGAAACCGTCCCTTGCTCCTTGGAGCGCGGGGGCCACCCTGTTGTGTCCAGAGGCTCCACAACCCCACTTGCATCTGTCACGTTTTGCTCCTCTCTTCCCAGCTCCTATCACCAGCCTGCAGGCAGCAGGAAATTCCCTAATCTTGTTCCTCCCCAGACACCAGCAGCGATGGGGACGGGCGGCGGGGGCCAAAGGCAAGAGCTGCCACCGGAGCCTGGCGCTGGGATGCCCCGTGCCTGGTCATCCTGTGTCAACAAACAACACCCCCCCCAAAAAAAAAAACAAACCAACAGCAGCAGCGTGTCCCCACACAACACACCACTCCCTGTGGCTTCGGGTTCCCTTCCTGCTCACTTAGCACAGACTCTTCCCCCCCCAGCTGGCTTTACACCAGCCCAAGCAGCACACAGGTGCTGGTTTTTCTGCAAGGGCACTGGCTGCTGTCAGACAGTCTGGAGGGGGGGGGGACACCCCCAGACACCAACCCTGACCCAGACAGATGAAAAAGCTGAGTGCTGGGAAGGGGGAAGAAGAGACAGAGCAATGACTCAGTGATGGCTACAGGCTCCAGCCCTGAGCGGAGCATGGGATCAGGCAGGGAGCTGGTGTCTACTGGGCATCAGAGAGCTCAGCTGTGGGGCAGTGCCTTGCAGGGACCCTCCCCAGCCATCTCCGTGGGAAATCAAGTCCCTGCTAAGCACCTGAGATGCAGGGAGGGGTGGCTGGGATACTCCAAGGAGCTTGGGAAGGTCTCAGATGCTGTTGAGCAGTTTGGTACAGACAGTCCCACAGACAGACAGCAGGGCATGGGTCACAGAAACACAGAATTCCCTTGGCTCTCCAGCCAAGACCTTCAAGATCACCGAGTAAAACCATTAACCCAACACTGACAAGTCCTTACCTAAACCATATCCCTCAGTACTGTGTCTAAACAAATCTTAAATCCATCCAGGGATGGTGACTCCACCACTGCCCTGGGCAGCCTCGGCCTGACAACCCTTTGGTGAAGAAATTCTTCCCAACATCCAAACTAAACCTCCCCATGGCAACTTGAGGCCATTCCCTCTTGTCCTATCCCTTGTTCCTTGGAGAAGAGACTGATCTGGCTCCAACCTCCTCTCAGGCAGCTGTAGAATGAAAGGTCTCCCCTCAGCCTCCTTTTCTCCAGGCTGGACACCCCCAGCTTCTCCTTGGAAGACTTGTGCTCCAGACCCTTCTCTGGACACACTCACTAGCTCAGTCCTTTCTGCAGTAGGAGACCCAAAACCGAACACAGCAAGATCACCTCCCTGCTCCTGCTGGCCACACTATTCCTCAGTTGAAGGCAGCTCCCAGTACTGGGTGGAAATACGACTGCTGTGCTTTGCTGCTCCAGAAAGCAGGGCTGGGATGTGCTTTGGAGACACGGGTGACCCCAGCTCTTCTCCAAGGTGGGTAAATAAAGCTCTGACCACCAGGCCCTGGCCCATGTCTGCACAGCCAGCAAAGGGCCTGCCAACCACACTCGGGTATTTACATTCCTGACTCACTCCCTCCCTTTGCCCTGGAATGGAAACGTATTTACAGTAGAACCTGAATTCCCCTCGACGTCTCCTGAAGCTCCGTGAACCAAAAGGTCAGTCCTCAGAGACAGGAAACTCCCCAGCCCTTCCCTACAACTCCTTGGGCACAGCATGAAGGAAATCCTTACAACATCCTTACAAAACCTTGGAGATGGGCACGGAGGGCTTCTGATTTGGATGTCTGGTGAAGGCCTGACCTTCTGCAGCAATGCAACAAGTTGAGACAAAAGCTGCTTCCAACCCTCAGCAGCAAAGGCTTCTCTACTTTTCCAGCCAAAGTCAAACCATCACCAGGTGTGGTCTGCATGGTGCTGGTGGGGCTTTGGGAAGGTGTGGCTGTAGCTGCCCCTCACCCCTTCTTCTCCTACACAGTCTTAAAATACCACCTGAGTATTAAGTAAAGCAGCCAGCACCTGTCTTCCCCTTCTCTGTGGGGATTAGCCAAGCAGGAACAGCCCATGGCTGCAGGATGCACTGGGGTGACATGTCCTTCTGACCCAGAAAGGGTCAGAATCACCCCTGTCAAGTGGTGAATCTTCCAGGAACCAACCTCCTCTGAGTCATTTTACAAACCCTGCACCAAGAGGGGAAGGGCTCAGCTCACACTTTCGATTCCCCCAGCAAACTCAGTCAGTGCTGCTGGAGAGAGGATCAATCACCTCAGAGGGACACATTTAAGCCTGAAGTGTCTGAGGTGAAACCGAGCGACAGGACAAGGGTCAGGTTGCATCTCCTGGCCCAGAGTAAAGCCCTGGATGCACGTCTGAGCTCCTCTGCGTGGTCACCCAGATGACACCCAGAAATCATTCACGGGGTTGGAGACTCTCCCTTTGGCACCAGATGACACCCAGAAATCATTCACGGGGTTGGAGATTCTCCCTTTGGCAGCAACACGTGGCTCAACCACCAGCCCCAACCCAGCAAAGGGGCATCCTGGGCTGGAGGAGGAGCCAGGGAAGGGAAGTCAGGAGGTGCCAAGCTGTGAGGCAAAGCCTACGCTGCAGGAATTCCCTCTCTTGGAGAAAAGATGTTTGTCCTCTGCACCTCGGGGGTTTGCAGGGTCACCCCGATGCATCAGTAAGTGCACACTAACAGGAGAGGGGGAGAGAGGAAGTGTTGGAGGTTCCTGCTCTGCTCATCATTCCCTTTCCCCTTTACATGGAAGCAGGATGCTCCAGACCCCGCTGGGTTTAGGAAGCTGGAGCTGTGTGTGTCTCATCCTGCCATCAGGGGCTGAGCTGCACAGGCTGCACCTGCTTGTGTAAGAGCTATCTCTGGGTGGAAAAAAATACCCAGCACATTTTGCTGCTCTTGTACAATCTCCTCTGCTCCAGGGCGGGGCTGATGGGCTGGTTATTTAGACACTGAGCAGTGGGATACTTTTGCAGCTCGTGAACAGGGAGAGCCTGAATATTCAGCTGTACCAGCAACTTGGGAACTACAGACATGACCAAGCATCCTTATCCCCTCACTCTGGTGCAGCTTCAAAACCCCAGAGAGGAGGCCAAGGCCAAGGATGCCCCAGGCCCGCTCTGCTGTCCAAGCCCCTGTTGGAGGTGTAGGTACGATTTTGGCACAATCAGCATCCCCGGAGCTCTGCAGATCACCTGCCTTCCTCCAAGGACCCTTGCCAAACTTGCAAGGCAGCACCTCCCAAAATCCACCCCATGCAACGCGCAGCCTTGCATAACCCTCCTGGCGGCGGGGCTCAGCTCCCCGCCAGAAACCACCTTCCCTGCAGCACCAGCGAGCCCCGACTTCAGCAAGGGCAGCAGAAACAGCTTCGAGCAGTGACCCAGTGACTGAGGGTGCTGGTGGGAGGGGGACAAGCAGCAGGCAGCCACGTCCCCCCCGTGTCCCCCCAACCATCCAGCTCCCCGGGGAGCCCCTTCCCCTGCCCATTCTGGTGCTTTCCAGCGGCGGTTCCTCCAAGCCCGCCTGGAGCAGGGACGCAGGCCAGCGTTAGCCCCTCCTTTCTCCTCCAGCTTCCGCACAGATACTTCTGATTTCATCACTCTTTGCTCTCCGAGGCAGGAGGACTGCAAAGGCAGTGCAATAGCTCCGGACAGCTACCAGAGGTCACTTAACATGCACCCCGGGTGAGCCCTGGGAAGAAGATCTCGCTGCGTTGCCTCCGGGGGAGGCACCTTCTAATGAAACCTGCCTTCAATCAGGCAAAAAAGCTGGGAAGGGATAAATCCCATGGATCCCATCTGGTTCTGCTCTGCTCTGCTCTGCCTGCTTGCCTCCCAGACAGGCAGGAAGCCTCAGGACTGTAGTGTTTGCACTTCTGTGCCTACATGTAAATAAAACACCCAGGAGGGATTGGGAAAATGGGGCTTCACCTGCCCACGCACGCTCAGAGCAGGCTGGGAAGGGGATGAATTATTTTCAGGAAAAGCTGGGTAGGGAGGATCTGAGCTCCTGGGGGGGCTCTCAGACCCCTCCAGGCCAGGCCAGGGCACAGTTTCCAGCAGTCACCAGCTCAAACAAGCTCCCGAAGCAAGACTTCAATCAGCAAGCCAGAGCGCTCCATGAGGAGCGCTGCCCTCGGCGTTATTAAATCGCTGGTGGTAACTGAGGAGGAAAATGAAGGAGAGGCAGAGCTCCCCTCCCATCACTCACTCCACAGCAGGAAGAGGCAAACATTTCACCTGCCCCCCCTTGGCTTCATCACCACCAACGGGACCATGGCCAGGTTGACCTCAGCACTGCTGGAGGCCAGGGCGGGTATGCACGGAGCAGTTACATCCCAACACACATTTTGGGGTAATTTGGATGGTATTGATCCAGCTGCTGAAGTTTGGGAAACACTTGGCCAACAATGCTGCTTTCCCAGAGCGGGTCAACACAGTGGGTGACTTTTCCCAGCCCTATGGATGCTCCTTATCCGTAAGGCAGGAATCATCCGGACGCTTTGCAGCAGAGGCAGCTGCACACCCCGGGTTGCTGGGGAGGGGGAGGAAGGGGAGGCTGAAGCACTGGGAGATATATCTAAGTGACTTCTCCAAGGTTACAAAAGGGGTCTGTGGTTGAGAGAGGAAGCAAAGAAACAAACCAGATGCTTCCTGCTCGAGTGCCAGGGGGAGGAAAGCAAAGCTGGTCCAGGCAGGGGATGGGGAGCATCTTCAGCCCCACTCCTGGACAGGGAGAGGAGTAAAGCTGGGGGGCTGCTGCCCAACCTGCCAGGCCTACGGCAGGGCAGGGACCCAAGGTCGTGGGGAGAGCAGAGCCCACCCCTGCCCCAGGCTGCGTGGGGGGTTTGTACAGGATGCGCAGGGGAATTGGCCCCGGGATGCCTGGGGAGTCCCACCCTGGGACGCTCCAGGGGGCTCGTCCTTGGGATGCTGAGGGGATGCTCGGGGGGGATGCTCGGGAGTGCCTGTCCCACTCAGCTGGGGGGTCCTGCCCCGGGATCCTCAGGGGGTCCCTCCTGGGGATGCTCAGGACACCTGCCCCATGACGCCGGGGATCCCTCCCCGGGCTGTCAAGGGTCCTTCTCCGCCGCCCTTCCCGGGCCCCCGCCGCAACGCCGCCCACCTACCCAGCTTCATCAGGCAGGCCAGCAGGATCCAGAGGGAGATCTCGAAGGGGGTGCGGACATGCTCGTAGTCGATCCCCAGGACGGGGAAGGGTTTGCGGGGCTTGGCGTGCCCCTCCTCCGAGCCGTTCGCCGCTTGCTTGTTGAGCGGCTGGATCTCCTGGGCGGAGGCGGGGGGCGCGGGGGTGAAGCCCCCGATGGCAGCCCCCGGGAGCGGGGCCGGTTGTCCCAGCGGGCGGTCGGAGGCCTGCAAGCCCTGACCGGGCAGCAGCGGCCCCAGCAGCAGCAGGGCCCAGGGCAGGGCTCGCAGGGCCGCGGCGCCCATGGCGGCGGGGGGGCTCGGGGCGGGGGGCTCGGGGCGGGCGGCGGGGCCCGCCGGGCGGCGCGGGGCTGGAGCCGCCCCGCCGACAGCCGGAGCGGAGCTGGGGCGGCCGCGGAGCCCGGGGAACATCCCACCGGGCGGCCGGGGGAGGAGGCAGGGGCGGAGGCAGCGCCGGCGGCGGGAGGAGGAAGAGGAGGGCGGTGGGGCCGGGAGGATGGGGAGAGCGGGGAGGGTTGGGGGGCTGCGGGGAGTTGGGGGGGGGGGGGGCGACACGGGAGGGTAAGGGGGCTGGAGGTGGGGGCTGCTGGCAGAGAGGGGGGTTAAAGGGTCTGGACGTGGGGGGTGTGGAAGGATTGGGGGGCCCAGGGAGTGTGGGGGGGGAATAGGGGCTCAGGGAGGGTGGGGGGTGCGGAGACGGAGGGATAAGGGGTCCGGAGGGAGAAGAGGGTCGCTGGGAGGATTGGGGGTCCAGGGAGAGGAGGGAGGATAAGGGGTCCCGGGGACAGGGGAGTGGGTGCTGGAAGGGCGAGGGCAAAGGGGGTGCAGGGACATGGGGTGCGTAGGGAAGGGGTGCAGTGCAAAGGGGGGTAGGGGGTGCTAGTGGGAGAGGGGGTGCATGGCAAAGGGGGTGCTTGGAGGAGGGGGTGCGGTGCAAATGGGGGAGGGGGGTGTTGCTAGTGGAAGATGGGGTGTCATGCAGAGCTGGGGGTGCAGCACGGGAGTGGGAGCTGCTACTGGAAGATGGGGTGCCCTTCGGGGTGGGGTGCTGCTACGGAGTGGCGGGGGGGGGGGACAAGAAAGGAGGGGTGCTGGAGCTGGGGGTGCTGGGGCATGAGGGGTGCGGGGCAGAGGGGTGCAAGGAGTCAAGAGGGCAACAAATAGGGAAGGAAACAGGAACTGTGGCCCGGCCTGGCTGCTGGAGGTGCCTTGGAGTGAGGGCAGGACTACACCGTGCCCAGCAGCCTGGGGTGGCAGGGACACTGTGGGTGCACAGCCCAGGGGGGGCTGGCAGAGCAGCCACCTGCCTCTTGTGTGTTTGCTGCTTGGAGGGGGCAGCGTGGTCTGCTGAGCCCCAGCAGGGAGGCAGCGCTGCGGGGAGAGCCCCGGGGCGGTGGGACCTGTGAAGGGCCAGGCCTGGTGGGCACTGGCAGTGGTTCTGGACCAACACGGTGCTGTCAGCCCATCTGTGCTGCTTGTGCCCTTCGTCCCAGTCACCAGTGTAGTCTTGAGTCACCAGGAAATCTGATAAGGCTCTAATAAAACCACTCGAGTAGTGTGTGTGTGTGTAGGGGGGTGTTGCTGGGCACCGTGGGACTGGGCTCAGCCAACCTGATTTCTTGGCTCTGCTACCAACTTCCTGAGTGTCACGTGCCTGTGACCGGAGCCACCGACACCAGCGGGAATTTTGAAGTGATTTATTAACTCCACTTTAGGGGCAAACCCTCCCTTATTGGTGAAGATGCAGCCCCTCATCCTTGGGGGCACTCGGGAGCGGGGAAAACATGGGTGCCTTGAGGGGACACATGGAACTCCAGCTTTGGAGGTGACACTTGCTGGTTTGCACGAGTTATGTTCATGTTTGAAGGTGGCATCAGCACTCAGGAAATGTTTTCAGGGAACGCTGCCCTTCGTCCTCCTGGCAGGCAGGAGGTGGAAGCTGCCTGGTGGAAATCATCAACAACAATGTGACCCATCCATTAAAATGAATCATCAGCCCGAGCAGGAACCAACTAGGTGTGTCAAATCCTCTCTTCCTCTTGGTTTTGTTCCAGATAATCCAATTAATATGTTTTAACAATTAAGGAAGGAATCCTGAGTGTTTCTGGTTTGGAAAGGCATTAGTCAGATCTGAGTGAGAAGCCTGGTCCTGGGTGACAGGGAAGGTGTTGGGGAAGTGTTTGGGTTGAAGCAGGACCACGTGCTGGCAGCTGGCAGGCAGCTAGAGATGTGCTGAGGAGAAAACACCAGGGCTGGTGCTGCTTGACAGCTGTTCTGAGGAGCTCAAACTGGTGTGATGCTTCCTTGAAATAACTGGGTCAAGTTTTTCCATCTCCTGGATCAATCAGCCCCTGTGGTGGGAAGGAGTTGGGGTTGTTCAGCCTGGAGAAGAGAAGGCTCCAGGGAGACCTTAGAGCACCTTCCAGTGCCTGAAGGGGCTCCAGGAAAGCTGGGGAGGGGCTTGGGACAAGGGCAGGGAGGGAGAGGACAAGGGGGATGGATTAAAACTGGCAGAGGGGAGATGGAGGTTGGACATGAGGAGGAAATTCTTGGGTGTGAGGGTGGTGAGAGCCTGGCCCAGGTTGCCCAGGGAAGCTGTGGCTGCCCCATCCCTGGCAGTGTTGAAGGGCAGGTTGGATGGGGCTTGGAGCAGCCTGGGCTGGTGGGAGGTGTCCCTGCCCATGCAGGGGGTTGGGACTAGATAACCTCTAAGGTCCTTTCCAACTCAAACCATTCCATGATCCTATGATAATGACTATGTTTGGCAGTGGGGGATGCAGCATCAAATGAAGGTCTTGCTGCTTCATACTTGTTCCCAGCCTGCCTAGCTGGGTGGTGGACAGGGGCCTTACAAACTACTCGACTCCGTGAAGGATTCTGGTTGGCACCAAGTCTTGACAAAGCAGAAAGATATTCCCACTTCTTAGAATCATAGAATCCCAGACTGGTTTGAGTTGGTTGCTCCAAGCCCCATCCAACCTGCCCTTGAACACTTGCTGGGATTGTGCAACCAGAGCTTCTCTGGGCAACCTGAATTCTTCCAGACTGGGAGACAAAGCCCTGAAGACATCCAAATAAATCCACATTCCCCAGTTAATCCATCAGCACTGCAGCACTGACAGTGGCAAACACCCCATCAGGGCCCTGGGGCCTGAGATGCCTTGGGGCTTTCTCCAGTTATTTGTGTCTCCTGTGTTGGGAGAGCAGTGCAGTCTCCTCCAGCCTTGCCTGCTCTGATTCTTGGAACTTGCACTCACCCTCACACTGGGAGAGTAATTAAGATTAAGCTGCTTAGCCTGCAAGGGGAGAGCAACACAAGCACATGAAGGGACAGATGGAGCTTTAAAAATGTCCCATCAAGCAAATTACGTAAGTTATAATACACCAGAGCTTATCCTGTTGCATCTCAGAGAGCAAAATCAGACCTAGGTTCATCATTCCTTGGCACCTGGAAATCCCACCTCCAGCCCAGTAGGTAACATTTAATTTTCCTGGGCATGTTCTGGTTTTTTTTTTTACATTGAGCTGTTTTTTTCACACTGAATTGTCTTTTTTTTCCCCATGTGTAGCACAGATTGAGGCCCAAATAGGAGGCACCTATTGACTGAAAACATTAAAAATGCTTTTTGTGTGACTTCAGTTGTTTTCCCTCAAACACTGTAAGAAGCTGATTTTATTCCTTGCTGCCTGTACCTTTCTTTGGACTGAAAACCAAAATCCATCAGGATACTCTCCAAGGTGGTGTTTAATCTGGGTGCTGGGAGGGGAATGCCTTGTTTACATTTCTCCAAGAGGGGAAGCTGAGGTTGGACATGAGGAGGAGATTCTGGAGTGTGAGGGTGGTGAGAGCCTGGCCCAGGTTGCCCAGGGAAGCTGTGGCTGCCCCATCCCTGGCAGTGTTGAAGGGCAGGTTGGATGGGGCTTGGAGCAACCTGGGCTGGTGGGAGGTGTCCCTGCCCATGCAGGGGGTTGGATCTAGATGATCTTTAAGGTCCCTTGAACCCAAACCATCCCATGATTCTATTAATTCCCTTTTGAGACTGCAGTGGGAAACTTCAGCTCTGACAGGCAGCACCAGCAAGTACCCCCAGGTCCTCCTCAGCTTCAGCCACTGTTCTGAAAAAAGTAATTTAAGCTCCTGTGCCCCAATTTCCTCTATATCTGCAAGTAAAACTTCCACATCAAGGGCATCCAAAGCCTGCCTAATTTTCTGTGTGTAGCTTTAGTTCCCCACGAGGACAGCATCTGAGAAAAGAAGATAAAACCCTGTTGTAAGGATGATAGTGATGGACCCTTGTTATTTGTTGAATTAAAAGAGTCTGGACAGCTACAGAGGCAACAATTAACAATTATCTTCTGTAAAGAACTTTTGACAACAGCTGAATAAGTGAATGGGTTATGAGATGAGGCCAAATCATTGCAGTACATGGTTGCTGTGTCCTTTGTGAGTCTGGAGGTGTAGGGAAGAGTCCTCACACTTCCATGTCACATCTGATTTAAGGGGCTTTCTGCTGCTTCTGGTAACACAGAGCAAGCAAGTAGCAATTTTCTTCTGTTGTGCAGCTGGGATTATTTGGAGCTGTGGAATTAAGTCCTAAATGAACATTTCAACTGTTCATTACACTTTTATTAATAGATTTCAGAACGTCGAAGTGTGGAATTAAATTACAGAGTGATGAATTAATAACTTTTGATTTATTTTACAAACACTTCCCCCTTTTACGAGAGGGTGTATTAAGATAATTAGGACTAGTGGAGATGCCAGCCTTGCCTTCACCTCCAGCTCTGGCAGCAGTGTCCCCAAGGGCTGCTGAAAGGAGAAGGGTTTTGGAAACACTGCCACCCCCTGGTTCTTTCCACAGGTTTGTTTTATGTTGCAAAAAAAAAACCTCCAAAGAAACAAAAAAACGCCCTGAAACATAAGCCTAACTTTGTGCTACCTGGAGGAACTGCACGCTTCTCTTCTGGGAACTGCTGGTGGACAAGACTGAACCTCGGTGGGGTTGGTTTTTTCCACTGGGTCTCGGTCACCCCCCGCTGCCTGTGGGGAGCCTGTGTCATCAGCTGCCTGTGGAGGCAGCAGCCCGGCTGCTCCCCGCCGGCTGGGGCGGCTGCCGCCTGCCCACCAGCGCAGGGCCGTGGAAAAGCGGCTGCGAAGGCCAAACCTGCCGGGCCCCCTCTGAGGGCGAGGGGCGGCCCCGGGCCTGCTGCGAGCTGAGGGGGTGCAGGCCCAGCGAGGCCTGGCTTAAGCAGCCCCCGGGTTTAGTGAAGGATGAAGGAGGGAGTGGAGGGGGGGACCAGCCGCTCCGGAGGGCAGGGGGCTGCGGCCGGGCCCTGAGGCCGCGGCGGAGGCCGCGCTGCTCGGCGGCCATTGCTCCCTCCTCTCACTACAACTCCCAGCAGCCCCTTCGCGGCGCCCGCGCTCCCGCCTCCCCGAGCCCTCCCCCCCGCGGAGCGTTCCGCCTTTCCCATTGGCTCAGAGAGCTGTCAATCACCGGCCGGCGCTGGCCGGCAGGGCAAGCCGGGGTCGTATTCTCGAAAGCCGCTTACGCCGTTGACGCGGGGCCGCGCGGGCTGCGGGGCCGGGCGGGCTGCGGCGCCGGGGAGGGCGGTGGCGCAGTTGGCGTGGCGCATGCGCAGAGCGGCGCGGGGCGGGAGGTGGCGGGGGGTGCTGGTGAGCCCCGGACAGCTGAGGGGGTAAACAGGGCAGGGGGGCACGGCCGGGGCCTAGGCCGGCCCGCACCTCAGGGCCCTCCCGGAGCCCCGGGGACGGTGCCCGCCACCTGCGGGATCCCTCCTGGCTTCCCCTCCCCCTTCCTCCTCTCGGTCCCGCTCTCCCCCCCCGCATGGATGGAGCCTCGCAACTTCCAGTGCCCGCTGCGCCCGGGAGGCCTGACAGGTAACGGTCCCGCCCGCGCCGCCCCTCCCTCCTGTCAGCTGGGCCCCCCGTGCCCCCTTCCCTCGCGGCTATCCCCCTCTCCCGTCAGGTTTTCTCCCCATATCCCCTGCTATCCCTTTCTTTCCTGTTGGTTACACCCCCACCTGCCCCCCAGGCCCTGTCAGGTGCCCTTCTTCCTCCCCCCTGCTTTATCTCCCTGCCAGACATTCTCCCCACCTCTTAGCAAGGAGCCTGACCTCATCCCTCTTAGGAAGCCCTTCTTTATCCAGCCTCATTCCCCATTTTCCTCAGCCCTTCTGCCTGCCCTGTCCCTCTAACCAAGCCCCTGCATCCTCTGGTTGGTATCTACCCCCCTGCTGGATTCAGCCCCTGCCTTTTGACTTCTCTTTCCCCTCTCCCAGAGCTGGCACTGCCCTGTCCTCACTTTCCTTTCCCCTTTCCTAAAGGCTGACTCTGCCCTGCTCCCCTTTCCCTCTCTAAACCCTTCACCTGAAACTTTCCCCTGCCCCAGTGGGTGTCTTGCAGCCCCTTTCCTTGGGGAGGTGATGAGCCATTCCTCCTCTGCCTCTTTCTGCTGGCTAAACTCCTTCCTGGGGCTGCTGGGCCATGTGGGTCTTGGCCTCAGGCTGGTACTTGTGCTGGGTTGAGGTGTCTTGCATCTTCCCTCTCTTCCTGTGAAGGGCCGTGTCAGCTGGAGGATGAAAGGGAGAGGTAGGATACCAGCTGAGAGGGCTGCTGCCTGAGCTGTGACACCATGTGGGCCAGCATCTCAGGGCATATCAAAGTTTCCCTGGCACTATTGTCCTCTTGTGCTGGGTCTGTCAGGTCTCAGCTCCTTTCTCTGTGGTTGGCTGGCTCCCTGTTCTGAGCCATCTGCCCTGGGGAGTGACTGCTGCTCCTGGCAACTCCTTCAGCTGTAGCACAACCTTCTTTTTACGAGGTGTCTGCTGCTAGTCAGGTTGTTTCTTCTTGTTTCTCTATGTTTGTTTAAAAAAAAGCAACCCACACCTATCTATATTTTAGTGTGATCTGTGACCTCAGATCTCAGACCTTGACTTTCCCTACCTCGGAAAGTCAAGGTGAAGAGGAGAGAAGAAAAGAAGTTGTCAGGCTAAAGAAACCTGCTGAGTTTGGTTCAAAGGGGTGTTAGGATGGGTGAAGGAATTTGTAGATGCTTAAGGGAAGGGTCACAGGAATCCTCCTTTGGGATGAGTCTGATATCCTCAAGGCTTGTAGTGTGCAGAGCTCTGCTTTTGTTAATGACCTTGAGTGTGGAGACTGAGAAACTTGGGTGCATCCGAACTGTTAGGAGTGGAATTGCTGATTTAACCACTGCTGGTTTGAGTCCTGCTGCACTGTGGAGTTACCTGGTGTTGATGGAGCTTTTCTGAAGGGGGGTGGTCCCCTGGTTTGGACTTTGAAGCCCCCATCTGCAGGGCACTTGTCTGTGTTTAACTGCATGTGTAGGTGAGATTTGGGGGTGTCTGTAGATGGTTCTGTGAGGGAAAACATCTTCCAGCAAAGGAACAACCTCCCAAATCCTGGCTGCATTGGGACTGTTCAGTATTAAAACTACTTAATTGTCTGTATAATCAATGTCAAGGCTTTGTTTCCAGATTTAGAGCAAGTGTTTCAAGAAAATTAGAAGATCCAGCTGGGGAAAGCCAGAGGATCTTGATACTCCTCATGCCCTGAAGCACCTTTCCAAAGCAGACTTTTCCAGGAGCTTAAGGAGCTCTTAAGTTCCTGTCAGTGTAAATACAGCCTAGCAGCTTTGGAGCCCACAGCCTGCAGGAATCTGTGGCTTGTTAATTTTTGACTGCAGATTTAAAGACCAAGTGTTGCCAAAGTTCTTTTTCTGCCTCTGGAGCTTTGCCTTGCAGGAGCAGCAGGGTCCATGAGTGAGCTGCAGGTGGGGTGGTCCTCTTTATGCTTCAGGGTGTAGTTTGAGAACAGGCTGTTATGGCAGATGAGGTGAGAGCTATGAGTAGATTCCAGGTTTCTAGTCCTGTCTGGAGTGTTCCAGGCAAGTTTGGAACAGGGAGGGATGAGGGAAGTTTGTCTTTGCTTGGAATTGAGAGCAGAGATGCTCTTGAAAGATGATGGAGGAACATGGACAAGGGGGGATGGATTAAAGCTGGAAGACGGGAGATGGAGGTTGGACATGAGGAGGAAACTCTTGGGTGTGAGGGTGGTGAGAGCCTGGCCCAGATTGCCCAGGGAAGCTGTGGCTGCCCCATCCCTGGCAGTGTTGAAGGGCAGGTTGGATGGGGCTTGGAGCAACCTGGGCTGGTGGGAGGTGTCCCTGCCCATGCAGGGGGTTGGGACTGGATGATCTTTAATATCCCTTTCAACCCAAACCAGTCTGGGGTTCTGGGATTCTATGATTCTGTGCTCCAGTGTCATCTAATAAATGACCAAAGAAGGTCCTGATGGTCTCTTAGGTGTAGCCAAAGTGCTTGTGGGGTCATCACTGGTCTCAACAGTACAGATCTATCCTAAATTGTCCCTTGTCACTGGGATTCAATTCCTCTCATTTCATCCAGAGTTGGTTGTGCAAGTTTAGCTGAAAGCCAAAGAACTGCACAAATGGTTTAGGAAACAATATCTCTAAAAGAGAAGAGAATTTGCACAGTGGTTTTGCTGAAACAAAAAAACAACCCCAGAGGTTTTTGCTGCAAGAGGAACATCCTGTACCAACTGACTTAGTAACAAATGGACAGACTCTTTGAAGGGGCTTCATGATTGGAAGCCTTTAGCTAAGAAATCAGAGGTGCAGTTTATTCTTCTCTGTTTTATATATATATATATTTCCAGGAGGTCTACAAAGCCATGAGGGGTTTATGCTTCATGCCAGTGTTGGTTTCTGACATCATAAGAGCCTGTTGATTTCCATGTACAGTGGTTTGGTCACTATAATCTTAGGGTTTCTTAACTTGGTTCTTCTTTCATAGTAGGAGCTCTTCATGGATTAACTCAAGAACTAGGAAAGTGTTGCATCCATGGTGAATGTGACCTGGGATTGTGACCACTGGTGGCTCATGGACACAATCTGACCTGGAATGAGAATCTGGCACTTCTTGTTTGGAATTCCACACTAATTTAAGGTTGTCAAAGCCTTGCAGCTGTGGTTTCTTCCTGCTGAATACCTGTTGAGCAACAAATAGTGGCATCATGAAAGCAAGGAAGGCTCTTGGAGTCTTCTTGGCCAAGCATTTACATCCATCCTGGGAGCACTTGACATGATTTGTCAAACCAAGTCCTGTCTGGGCAAGAGAGAGACCTTGGTCTTGTGCATTCCCGTTTGGCTGCTTCTTTTTTTTCCAAGCCTGCCCTTTATTTTTAATTGTGAGATGCTAGAAAGCCTGGATCAGCATCCCAGGAGACACTGGACAATTTGTCCCCTTAGCCTTGGATGCTGGTGTTAGGATGTTTAAAGTCAGTTTTGCCTCAGTGTGTTTTGTTTTAAATTCTGCCTTGTTCTTGTCAACCAAAGGGCAGATTTTGTGGATGGTTTTCTTGATGATTTTGTGGATCTTTTAAGAAATCAATTTGATCCCTTTTTGGAAACCTGCTGAGCTACAATCTGTTGGGAATGCCTCTGAGTTACTGCAGCTGAAAATGGCCCATCCAGAGAGCTGGGAAGAGCTGGGAAGCTCCACAACCCACCTGTTAGCCCAAAGAACACTCACAGAGGCAGCAAGCTCCTGGCTATTGCTGTGCTGCCCCTGGCAGTGTGTTTCAGAGTTCCAGAAGGTGTAAATGCTGTGGTGGAGGACATTCTCTTAGATAACAAAGGAATTCCAGCCTCTCTTAAGGAGTGGTAGGTTTGGGATTGGATGTTCATTCCCTCTGAGCATCCTGCTCAGACAGTCGAAGTGTGGGTTTCTGGTGTGTTAGTGGGTTTGTAGTTAGTGATAGAATCCCAGGCTGGTTTGGGTTGGAAGGGACCTTTGAAGATCATCTAGTTCCAACCCCCTGCATGGACAGGATACCCCCAACTAAGCCTGACTTCTTGGTGTGGGTTATTTCTGTCTGTAGAGTACAGGAGATCTATCTTCTCATGAACATGCATTTATTTGTGTGTGTCTTCCAGGGCATTTGGTGCCCCTTTTTGCTAGATAGGAGTTGAATAAAAAGGACCTGTTTAGAAATTAGCCATGACTAGAGGTAGGAAATCCAACCAAAATTCTTCCAGGGGTCTTAAAGAGAGCAGTGGGACATTTGTCAGTCAGGAGGTGACTGCCTGCACAGCTCTGGCATGGGATGGGGTCCTAAGATCAGGAGAAAACTAAACTGCTCTTCAAGAGGAAGGCAAGGCAGGGAAGAGGGAGGATAAGCCAGATGCTGCTTGGAGAGGGGGCACTGCAGACAGAGTCTGGGCATATTGTAGGGAAGCACTAAGAGGAGTGGGAAGCTGCAGACAAGATGGAGATCTGCTGGAATGTTGTCCCTCTTGTGTCTCCAGGGTGTGCTTTGGATTAATGGATAGTTCACTGCTCTGCAAAAATTTTTTGACTGTCATCAGTCACTGGTCACAGTTTTGTGCAGAAGTGAGGTGGGGTGGGAGGTGTTTCATAGGGCTGGGTGGAGGAGGAGGAAGAGGAGGGGAGCATCAGGATAGAATCTCAGAGGTGAGAAGGTAGTGGGGTTTGTCCTCACCCAAGGACTGAGCTGCTGAGGTGTTGCAGGGCCATGGAAGGTGTCTCTGCTGTGCTGCAGCTACAGGTGGAGAAAACACTGCTGTATCCTGGAGGGTTTGTTTAAGAAGGGCAGTCTGTGGGGATGCAGCCTAGGAGAAGGGCAGGTGGAGACTTGTTTGCTGGGAAGGTGTCTGGAGAAACTGGAGGAGAGAGATCACAGCTACTGTTCATCCTGCAGGTTTAGTCTGTCCAAACTTGAAGCTGCTTTTTGAGTTAACAATCCCCATCTCTGATTGCAGAGCTTAGGAGCAAAGTGTCTGGAAACCACATCCACGTGGTTTCCAGCTTATTTATCCCAACTGGCACGTGTCTGTAGAGCTGGCCTTGGGCACAGGTAGTGATGGGTCTGTCCTGGTTTCCTGTGTTTGCCTCTGAGCTGCAGACTCAGCACCATCAACCTGCCCTGCTGCCAAGGGGCTTTGCTGCGGGAGCCCATGTCCTTCATACAATGGGATGGTTTGGGTTGGGAGGGACCTTAAAGATCATCTAGATCCAACCCCTGCATGGACAGGGACACCTCCCACCAGCCCAGGTTGCTCCAAGCCCCATCCAACCTGCCCTTCAACACTGCCAGGGCTGGGGCAGCCACAGCTTCCCTGGGCAACCTGGGCCAGGGTCTCACCACCCTCACACTGAAGGATTTCCTCCTCATGTCCAACCTCCATCTCCCCTCTGCCAGTTTTCATCCATCCCCCTTGTCCTCTCTCTCCCTGCCCTTGTCCCAAGTCCCTCCCCAGCTTTCCTGGAGCCCCTTCAGGCCCTGGAAGGTGCTCTGAGGTCTCCCTGGAACCTTCTATTCTCCAGGCTGAACACCCCAACTCTCTCAAGTCTCAACTCTTCCCTGTGGGTTGTGTTGGAGAGACCCCATGGCTACCCTAAAAATCCTCCCTAGGAGCCCACTGCAAGAAAATGCACATTTCAGTTTGTTTGGATGACATTTCTTACACATCTGCAGCTCTAAGGACACTTTTGTGTCCACCACAGAGCTGCACGGAGGAGCCAGCTCTGTTAGGAAAGCCATCTGAACTTCCACATTGGACAAACTCCACTTCCTGTGAAAACACCTGATTTTTTGGTACTTTCTGCCCATGGAGAAATACACTTACAGGTTTTAAGAGCAAATGAAGGTGAAACCCAGAGCTCTGGGGTGCAGTAGAGCTGCACAGCCCTGATGTGGCTCACGGTGGAAACCCTCATTTTGCAGCAGCCTGAGGGATGAAGTGGTGGAGAATCAGGCAGGGTTGGTCAGAACTTCTGCCTGACCTCAGCCGAGTTATTTGTTGCTGCATTTCTGTGAAATGTCCTTGTTTCAATGAATCAGCATTTCCTCATTCAAAAGAGGGCTTGTTGGAAAATGTTGGCTTGTTCTGCTGGTAGAAGCTCTTGAAGAGGATTTCAAACTGTCAGGTTACATAGGACAAAATGGGGTTTAATTGTTTGTTTTTTTTAAGAGAACTGTAGAAATATCAAAATGGGACAGCACAAGACCTAGGGTGTGTAAATCATAGAATCCCAGGCTGGTTTGGGTTGGAAGGGACCTTAAAGATCATCCAGATCCAACCCCTGCATGGGCAGGGACACCTCCCACCAGCCCAGGTTGGTCCAAGCCCCATCCAACCTGCCCTTCAACACTGCCAGGGATGGGGCAGCCACAGCTTCCCTGGGCAACCTGGGCCAGGCTCTCACCACCCTCACACTCAAGAGTTTCCTCCTCATGTCCAACCTCCATCTCCCCTCTTCCAGTTTTAATCCATCCCCCCTTGTCCTCTCCCTCCCTGCCCTTGTCCCAAGCCCCTCCCCAGCTTTCTGAGGATAAATGCCCTTCTTTTATCCCTGGGCACTGTTTGCACAATATGCAAAGTGGCAGTTCCAAAGAATAGTTCAGGCTGCAGGGGGTCTCTGGAGGTCTCTAATCCAAACAGCCTGGTGCAAAACAAGTTGAATTAGGTCATTTTGTTCAGGATCTCATCCAATCAAGTTCTGGTTGTATCCAAGGATGGAAACCCCACAGCCTTTCTGGATCCCATTTTAATGCTTGACCCCTTCACAGCTAAAATGTAACATGTAAGTGGAGAAAGAAAAATCAGGTGGCCAATACTTCATGGCAAGGAATGGCCTGATGTGTTCATGTGCTTGCCTTTGCTTCCTCACTCCTCTGTCCTGCAGGTAATTAAATGCCCTTGGTGAGGACTGTGGCTCTGTTGGCATGCTTGGATCCACAGCAACTCTTCCAATAGCTCCTTTTTGTCTGCCCCATTGCAAGAAGATGGCAAAAGCAAACATCACCAGAGACATCATCCACAGGCAGATCAAGGTAGGTGTGAACCAAGTGTTCCCTGGTGCTGGGTGGAGCAGAGATGGAGAATCTGTGTTCCTGCTGGATTGGGAAACACTCCTGGTGCTGCCTGTACTTCGCAAAAGATCTCTGCTACTTACCTGTTGATAATCTGTGTAAGAAGCTTAAGAGAACAGACTCAAAGGGCCTACCAGTGGCCTTAATGAAGAGCTGGGATGAAGTGTGGCACAGCAGAGCAGGTCTCCCTAGCGGGAGCACACCAGGCTAGTTAGACAGCAGCTCTGTTCCTTTTGAGGGCCACGTTGAAGAGAGAAATCCAGCTCCTTGTGTTTGGGCCCCATGAAGGACCCTTAGCTGGCTCCCCTCATGAGTTTTGTCTGCTTCTTTGTGTTCCCTTCGTGTGATCTTGCCATCAAAGGTGTTTTCTGACTGCAGCAAAGCTAATGATCTCTGTCTCAGTCTCTTTCTGTCGCTTCTTTTTCTTGAAAGAGTGATGTGTTGCTGCCTTTGTGTGGGGAAAAACTGCCACGGAGGTGGGATCACTCATCTGAGGGCTGCATTTGTGAAATACCTCTTAACGTGAAAGGACTAACTGCAGCAGACACAATAGGCAATTATTCCTTGGACTCGAGGGCTTTAAATCATTTGCAGCTTTCCTGGGAATCAGCATTCACCAAAGTGGTCTGTTAGTGGCCAGAATAAGGAACTAGGAGCTTGAATGTTCACTTCACAGTTTGGCCTCAAACTTTGTATTATGATTTAATACATGTGCAAAGATTTATTTTGCTGCTCTAACAAAGAAGGGATGGGACTGTGGTTAGAGCCTTAGCCTGGGACTTTTTCACACTGTCTGGTCTGCTAGACTTTCATGTGTGACCTTGGGAAGGTTGCTCAGTCTGACAGCTCCTTGGAAAAGCAATGTCCTACTGCACAGACCTAGCACAATCATGGAATGGTTTGGGTTGGAAGGAACCTTAAAGGTCATCTAGATCCAACCCCCCTGCATGGGCAGGGACACCTCCCACCAGCCCAGGTTGCTCCAAGCCCCATCCAACCTGCCCTTCAACACTGCCAGGGCTGGGGCAGCCACAGCTTCCCTGGGCAACCTGGGCCAGGCTCTCACCACCCTCACACCCAAGAATTCCCTCCTCATGTCCAACCTCCATCTCCCCTCTTCCAGCTTGAATTCCTCACCATTCCTTCCAGTTTCCTCACAATTTCCACTGCATTAGCAAGACAATTAGAACTCCAGCCCCTTGCACTGGGCCTAGCAGTGTTTTGGGAATGCTATCCATGAAAATATGTCACGTTTGTAATGGAAGTTACTACAAAGGGCCCATTTTGCTTTGTTTTTCCTCCAGTTCCCTTCTAGCCGTCTCCATTTTGGTTTTAAACAGCCTTTGTTGTGTGGAGTTCATTACTTCACACTGGTCTGCAGAGCTGTAACTCAGCACACTGGCTCTTTGTGTCTGCTCTGCAAACACTAACATGTTCCCAGTGTCATTTCTGACATTAATCTTCTCATTAATACTTGGTGATAATGAAGGTTTACGTTGTCTTTGCCCGACTGCAGGGTGGCGTGGGGCGGGACCCAGGCTGGATCAGGTTCTAGGAAGGAATCTCCTTGGTCATTAGATGTTCCACCCAAAATCTGACTTGCATTCCCTTTTCTCCATGTCTGCCTCTGCAGTTGGCCCTTTTTCATCGAGGCCATCTGCTGATACATCTGTGAACCCTGTCAGATCACAGGGGAAACAACTGTCCTGCTTTTCTTCACCTTCATTTGTACTGACGCAGTTCTGTGGCAGCTGTTCCCTTCCCTGCGGAACACGCTGTGCTGTGGTGCTGCAGCTACATCTCCTACTCCACTTCTGATGAAGTAAGCCATCCCAAAAGGATTCTGTCCAGTTACAGCCCCCAATTCTTTGCCCTGGGTTGGTGGTACTGCTTCAGGATGGATTCTGTGTGATGGCAGAGCTCTCCTAAGCAGCTGTGGTCTGGTGCTGGAGTCCTCAGGAATGAGTTCCTTCTAAAATACTTCCCAGTGAGGGTGGTGAGAGCCTGGCCCAGGTTGCCCAGGGAAGCTGTGGCTGCCCCATCCCTGGCAGTGTTGAAGGGCAGGTTGGATGGGGCTTGGAGCAACCTGGGCTGGTGGGAGGTGTCCCTGCCCATGCAGGGGGTTGGGACTGGATGATTTTTAAGGTGCCTTCCAACCCAAACCATTCTATGATTCTATGAAATCCTTTCCAAGGGATAATGACAGGCATTCCCAACCTCTTCTGGATCTTCTGCTTCTGGCCCAAAGTAGGCAATGTCTTCTCTCTTAGTGTAGTTCTTTCAAACCTCATTTTGGCTGTTCAGCTTGAGCCTGACAATTAGATAAACATCATTTTAACCCAATTCAGGGGCAGAGATGACAAACCTGTCAACCTGGAGATGGTGCAAGCGATGTCTCTAGGACAGGTACCTGTTGATATGGAAACCCCAATACCTGGCAAGGTCCCTGCTTGATTTTTAAAGGTCTTGACTATTCTCTTAAAGGAAAAAAAAAAGAAAAGAGACTGTTTTGTTTGCTGGAGTCAGCTTGGTGCTTGTTTGCTTCCTGCAGGAGAGGGGTGCTCTGGGCTTCGAGCGACACTATCATGTCACTGATCCCTTCATCCGACGCCTGGGCCTGGAAGCAGAATTGCAGGTAATTGAGCAGTGTTTAAAGAGCCAGCTGAGCTTGCAGCAGAAAGGACAGCATGGGGGAGCATGTGGAATTCTCTCTTGGATGGCATAGATACTGATTTAGTCCCCTAAACTGTATTAGAGCCAGGAATAGCTCAGTGAGATCCTGTGTGAGCTTCTGTGTTACCTAATGCACCTGCAAGAGAGCATTTCAGGGGTGTGGGTCAGCTCATCCCAGCAGTGGTGGCTGAAGAAGGTGACTGTCACCTGCTCAAGACACTCAGCTGATGCTGAAAAGTGTGATTTGTTGCCTAAAAAAACCATGGTTGTATTACAGCCTGACCCAGCTTCAAAAGATCTTGAGATTGTCTTGGTTTGGGGGAGGAAAAGATTTGTTTGTCCCCCTTTTCAGTCCCATCTCCCCCATCAAATCCTACTCTGTGCTCCCTTGGTCTTTCCTGTTGCAGTTGTTGGTTAATTTGGATGAAGATGGATGATACAGTCACCCAGCAGCAAGGTGCTTCAAAAAGAGCTCTCAAAAGTGCATTTTCCCTGTGTTCCCAGAGAACCTGTACATGTAATTTGTCAGCTTAGCCACAGGCTTTGGAAGCAAAGTCACCTTCCTACCTGTGCAGCAGGATTTCATCTGTAGCCTGTGAGGCTAAACTGCCACTTTATTCAACACTTCATTTTGATTTTTTATTATTTGCTTCATTTTGCCTTTTCTACCCCAACTGCTAGAGCATGTCTTGTCTTTTCTGGAGGTGCCTAACTGCCATGTGGGTGGGGTTTTTATTTTGCAGGGTTGGAAGGAAAAGAAAAACCTGCTTGTGTTGGAACAAGTTGTTATGTGTGGGGAGCTAAGTGTGTCCTTGCCTGAGAACAGCTCAGTTTGATAAGTCTGAAGTTTGTGTTAACAGCATCTTCCCCCCTTTTTTTTTTTTCTTCACCCCTCAGGGTCACTCTGGGTGTGTCAACTGTCTGGAATGGAATGAAAAAGGAGAGTAAGTATTTAGGTTGATTTGGGGGATCAACAGTTTGATAACCCCAGGTTCTCCCAGGAGCAGGATGGGGGGGTCATTTTATAAGGAGCTGCTCCCCATTCCTAGTCAAGTGGAGCTGGAGCTCCCAAGTTTTGAACTGTGATAGAGCTCAAGTTTCAAAAGCAGCTTTATTTTGTTCAATATATCTGGATATTATTAGAAATGCCCCTTTAGAGAGTTCAGAAGGGAAATGGTCAGACTAAGAAGTGGAGATTGAAGGCTGCTTCTCTTCTCCTAAGTGGTATTATGGATTATCATGGATCTTTAGGATTTGACCAGCTGCTACTGACATTTCCCCACCCCCTTCTCCATGCTGTTAAAAGCATCTGCTGGGGGACAAATAGATAAGGGAGGGAGGGGGTTAACCCCTCCCTGCAATTCTAGAGGGAAACTCAACATCAGAGCATTTCCACTAAGCAAGTGGAATAAAGAAAATCCACATGAGAAATTACTGGATGGAAGGAAGAGCATATATTTCTTGACATGCCTCTTCCAAGATTCAAAGTCTGCTGTCTGATACTCTTCAGAATTATTTACCACTGCAAATTTCATGCACTTGAAAGAGATCTGGCTACAAGGAAATGAGTTTAAAAGAGCTGGTAGTTGCAGATGTCAAATTCTTTGCCTTCCAGTGCAGATACATGTGCAAGGCAAGCAGCTCCCTGCAATGCCACCAACCACACCCTGCGCTTCAGCAGCAATCTGGGAATCACTAAGTGAGCACTGGCTTGGGAATGCTTGGGCACATCCAAAGTCCAGGAATGAATGCCTTGGCTTGGGAATGATGTGGAGCAGTTAATTCAGCCAGGCTGATGAGGAAGATGGAGGCCCTGTGTGTTATTGTTGACCAAGTGCTCCTATTGTTTTTCCCTTCTCCATCTGAGCCTGTGGCGAGTTGGTTCAATGAGCTAAACCAACACAACCCACTGGCTTTATTTTGCATGGAGTTGATCTTTGGCTGGTTTAGCTCCCTGAACTGGCTGAATGGATTGGCCCAGGGGGAGCAACAGGAACACAGAGCTGAGAAAAGAGAGAGGAAGTGGGCTTGGTAGAGCTGAATTAACTTCAGGGCCGTCTGTGGTCAAACCGCTCTAAGGAATTGGTCACAGCTTAGAACAGAAGAATAAATGCTGCATATTTCTCTTCTGTTTCTTTTAGTTTGTTGGCCTCTGGCTCTGATGACCAACATACCATTGTCTGGGATCCTCTGCACCACAAGAAACTGCTTTCTATGCACACAGGACATACTGCAAACATCTTTTCTGTCAAGGTATAGATGGTTAGAAGGAATGAACAGTTACCAAAATCAGCAACCTAAGCAGCAGGAGAATAGATGCTTGTTGGGAAACATTTCCCTGCAAGTGATTTCCCACCTCAATAATGTTAGGGGGGGAAAAATGGCATTAAATCAAATTCCTGCACTTCTAAGTTTATGCAACTCCCATCTCATTCTCTCTGTAAATTCAAAGGAATTGGTTGTACCAAATTGGGACATGTGGTGAGGAGACTGTTTTGGGTGGCTCTTTGGTGGGCACACTGGTGTGTGTATGTGTGTCACATGGGTAGAAACATGGACCATCCCATGTTTCTGCAGCTTGTTTTGGGGACAGCTCAGTGCTGTTGTGTGTGAGCAGCCCCAGCACTTCCCCACTGTGAGTGCCAAATCTGTGTCCCACAGTTCTTGCCGCACTCGGGGGATCGGATCCTCATCACAGGAGCTGCAGATTCCAAGGTGCACGTCCATGACTTGACTGTCAAGGAGACCATCCACATGTTTGGAGATCACACCAACAGAGTTAAGAGGATTGCCACGGCTCCCATGTGGCCCAACACCTTCTGGAGTGCAGCAGAAGATGGGCTAATCAGGTACAGAACTCCAGTTCTGCCCCAAAATTAATTGGATTAGGATCCAATCCCATGCACAGATCTGAAGACAGGCTGCCTCTCTACTAAAGAGCTTAAGTTAATCTCTCCTTTTCCTGAAAATGGAAGGATTCATCTTAAAATGTAGACTCCTCTGATAGATATTCTCTCCAACTCCTCTGGTTTACTCCACTGAAAAGGGAGACCAGGAAAAGAGCAGCCATGGCAAATGGGAAGGAGATAAAACACTGAGCAATGTTTCCCTCCAGAGTCACTGGGACTCTTAAAGGAGCAATGTTACTAGAGGAGTCTGTTCCACTATGAGCTACTGGTTGTGAGATCGTGGCTTGGAGTTTAATTTGGGACTTAAATAAATGTCTGCACATTGTAGAGCTGGTTTTGATGGTTATCCTGATATTTAGGTCTGGTGTGTATTGAGTTGAGATGCTGCCAGGGGCACAAATCACTTGTTAATGTTGTTATCATAAAATAGAATGGTTTGAGTTAGAAGAAACCTTAAAGATCATCTAGATCCAACCCCCTGCATGGGCAGGGACACCTCCCACCAGCCCAGGTTGCTCCAAGCCCCATCCAACCTGCCCTTCAACACTGCCAGGGATGGGGCAGCCACAGCTTCCCTGGGCAACCTGGGCCAGGCTCTCACCACCCTCACACCCAAGAATTTCCTCCTCATGTCCAACCTCCATCTCCCCTCTGCCAGTTTTAATCCATCCCCCTTGTCCTCTCCCTCCCTGCCCTTGTCCCAAGCCCCTCCCCAGCTTTCCTGGAGCCCCTTCAGGCCCTGGAAGGTGCTCTGAGGTCTCCCTGGAGCCTTCTCTTCTCCAGGCTGAACAACCCCAACTCTCCCAGCCTGTCTTCATAGGAAAGCTACTCCAGCCCAAGCCAGATAATTAAGCATAGGTCACCACCAAGCAGCACAAATGAGCTGCTTTACTTTCAGTTTGGCCACCATGGAGAACCAACCCCTCTGTAGATCTGCCCCTGATGTCTAGTGACAGGAGTGGCCTGAGTCCCTCTTCCCTCTGCAGGCAGTACGACCTGCGGGAGAACAGCAAACGCTCCGAGGTGCTGATCGACCTGACCGAGTACTGCGGGCAGCTGGTGGAGGCCAAGTGCCTGACAGTCAATCCCCAGGACAACAACTACCTGGCAGTGGGGGCAAGTGGGCCCTTCGTGAGGCTCTATGACATCCGCATGATCCACAACCACCGGTACTGGCCGCTGGCTTTTCTGGGGAGACGGGAGCAGCACGAGAGCTGCTGAGAGGCTCTGGTGGGAAGGGGGAGTCATGGTGATCAGGTGCTCACCTGGGTTTTACCCAGTCTTTGCTATCACCCACAGTCATAGAATCATGGGATGGTTTGGGTTCAAGGGACCTTCAAGATCATCAGGATCCAACCCCCTGCATGGGCAGGGACACCTCCCACCAGCCCAGGCTGCTCCAAGCCCCATCCAACCTGCCCTTCAACACTGCCAGGGATGGGGCAGCCACAGCTTCCCTGGGCAACCTGTTTCAGTTACACAGAATCACAGAGTGGTGGGGTTGGAAGGGACCTCTGGAGGTCATCTCCTCCAACCCACCTGCCAGAGCAGGATCCCCTAGAGCAGATCCCACAGGAACAAATCCAGATGGGTTGGGAATGTCTCCAGAGGAGACTCCACAACTTCCCTGGGCAGCCTGTGCCAGGGCTCTGCTGCTCTGACAGTAAAGAAGTTTTTCCTTATGTTTAACTTAAACTCCTATGCTCCAGTTTGTTCCCATTGTCCCTAGTCCTGCCACTGGACTCTTCAGAAAAGACACATCCAGTCACAGGCCCAATTTCATGCCCAAACTTCTTTTGGCTAGAATTTATTTCATGCAAATTGGAGCTGGCTTGCAAGTTTCCCTTTTCCATCTGTGTGAGTGCACTGGGGTGGTGTGAGGCAGGCTCGTGCCTGTAAGGCTGTCTAGACACCAGGCTTTGCCCTCATGTGTGAACAAGAAGTGTAAATCAGGCTCCCAGCAGTTGGGTGCTGTGATTCTGAGCTTGATCTTCTTCCTGGCTAGGAAAAGCATGAAGCAGAGTCCTTCAGCTGGAGTGCACACGTTCTGTGACCGCCAGAAGCCCCTCCCAGATGGTGCAGCACAGTACTACGTGGCAGGTATTGGGCTGGGGGGGTGACTGATGGGACTTGAACTTAATGCCTGAAGAAGCAGAGCTCTACTCACCACCAAGAAACCACTGCTTGGAGGAGTTCTGTGATCCTGGGGTGTTCCATGGAATTGCAGTTCATTTCACTTGTGTGAATTCTTGCTGATGTTACCTGCCCCCTTCCCATGATTTGGCAGTGGTGGTTGTTGCTGAGCTGGCCTTGCTGCTTCTTGCCTAGCAGATATATCTTTTTGTCACTTTGATTGGAAAGTCAAGGACTGGATAACCTGGGAGCTGGAGGTTTTCTCCTGGAAGTGCTGCCAGCAAAGCTGCTGTTTCAAACCTTTTTGGCACAGAAGTGCCTTGTCTTCATCCTGCAGATGAAGAGTCAGTGATGCAGTATCTGGGCCATCTAAACTACATTCTTTTCCAGTGCTCATTATTTACTCTGTGGGTTTTTTGCCCCAAATGCCTGTTGTTGTTTTTTTTAAAGTATCTTAGACCAGCATGTTCAGCAGACTAGTTCTGACAGTCGTGCTTCTGATGAGACCCACTAGAGGATTTCTTAGGTCCCCTGAATTGGTCATGCAACACATCTGCTGTCTGAAGCAGAAGAACCTGTGTGTGAGCTGAATATTGAGGAGCTTTGGTTTGGTTGTGCTGAGGGCTTTATTAAGGGAACCTGATTAGAGGGCTGAAGATGGAGGAATTTGTTTGCAGATGGCCACAAATCACAGAAGCCAAATCCATAGGGAATCCCTACAACTGAGATTGCTGAGTTCAGCAAAGTTTCTTGTTGGCAAGCTTGTTACCATCCAGTCTTCCCTTCATATGGAGATGGCCATGCAGAATTGATACCTAGAACTTGTGGCAAGGCAGTTCTGCAGATCTGCAGGTTGTGGTGGCTGGTGGCAGGATTCAATAAAGAGCAGTAGAAACTGGAGAATCCCTGAGGTGCAGGAACTTCATGACGTGGCTCTCCTAACAACCTCTTGTGAAAGGCAGCAGCTGAGGTGGGACAAGGACAACAGGTACTAGTTACACTGATCTATGTGGACCTCTTCTCTCCACAGGGCACCTTCCAGTGAAGCTTCCAGACTACAACAACAGGCTGAGGGTGCTGGTGGCCACATATGTCACCTTCAGCCCTGATGGCACAGAGCTCTTAGTCAACATGGGAGGGGAACAGGTAAGAAGGCAGCTAAAGCTTGGCAGAAAGCTTCACATTCAGTTGTGTTTGGGTCACCTCACACCATGGGCAGTCTTGAAAACATGTATAGCAACTTCTCTGTGTAATATGATTGATTTTAAACTCCTTTTTGATTCATCCAGGCTCAATTCTTGGTATTAAGGTTTTCTTTGTTATGTTCCCACTGATCAAACTTGAACCACATTCTGCTTTTTGCTCCTCTAGAAGAGAAAAAAAAACAACCCACAAGAGTTCTGGAACTGACCTTTGCTGACCTAGAAAAGATTTCATAACTTATTCTTGAAACATCTTACTGCTTCTGTAATGGAATGGAGTGAATAAGGGACTTGCAGAAGCCAAGGCCTTCACCTGGAATATTGATTGCTTTAATTTTAAGTGCTGGATGATATTCATGGATCTTTTGTAAAGCCTATCAGGGAAATGAGAAAATCCTCCTGACAGCATTAATCAGCATGGATTAAGCAGGACCTTTGCTCATGAGCAGGTTTCTCTGTGGTTGTCCTTTACAGGTCTCTCTCTCACATGTGCACTTATTCCCTTGAAGAGAAGGTGCTGAGGTAGATGAGTGGTAGGGCTGAGCTGGGCTGGCAGTTCCTGTACCAATACACTTCTAAATTAGGGCTTCACAGGCTGCTTTACAAGTTTCCCAGGAAATCCTAATTTCATTTTAGAGAGACTTTTTTTTTTGCCTTGGTTTAGTGTAACCCCTCTTTTCTGGCCATACATGCTTGAGTTCTTCACGATCAGTGTGTGAATTAAATAGTTAAAATATCTAAGTGGAGTTGAAGATTTTTTAACAGGTTGGTTTGTGGTCAGGTCACTTTTTAAGTTCTGGAGGTGAGGAGAGGGCTTTCTACCTCTTGAGTAAGACAAAGGCTCCTGTTTCTCAACATCATTCCTTCTGAACCCCTTGCTGGAACAGAACACACCACTGGAGCTGGTGTCATCCTCTGTATACCCATCTAATAAACAAGACTCCCAGTCTGAAAATTGGAAATAGAATCATAGATCACAGAATCACAGAATGCCAGGTTGGAAGGGACCTCAAGGATCATCTGTTCTGACCTTTGTAGTTACTACTGTAGTTTATACAAGATGCCCCAGCACCCTGAAAATACAGCAAAATATAAATATATAAAAATAGCAAAATATAAATGTGAAACCAAATACCCATCTAGCCCTGTTTTAGTTCTGTGACTTTGATGTTTCCCTGACTTCTTTTACCTCATTCTCTTTCTTCATCCCTTAGGTCTATTTGTTTGATCTGACATACAAACAGCGACCGTACACTTTTCTCCTCCCCAAGAAGTGCCACACCTCAGGGGGTGAGTATGAGGCTGTCAGCAAAGTGGGTGGAAGCCAGAGTGAAACCACATGCTGCACAACTCTCAGTGTGGGCAGGAACTGGGAGAATGAAGCAGGGCATTGGCTGTTCCTGCAGTGCAATTCATAGCCCGAGTTCTAAAAGCCCTTCTCAGGGTGGCAAAATGTGTGTGTGGAGGGGAGAGGGGAGCTGTGAGATTTGGGGGGGTATGCAGGAGCTAAGGGGAGTGCTTAGAGCTGGGCACAAAGGATAAAGTGGACTGTGTGGTGTGGTTGAGGTGCTGGTATCCTGCCCCCAACTAAGGGGGAAAACTTGGGATCATAGGATCATGGAATGGTTTGGGTTGGAAGGGACTTTAGAGATCATCCAGATCCAACCCCCTGCATGGGCAGGGACACCTCCCACCAGCCCAGGTTGCTCCAAGCCCCATCCAACCTGCCCTTCAACACTGCCAGGGATGGGGCAGCCACAGCTTCCCTGGGCAACCTGGGCCAGGCTCTCACCACCCTCACACCCAAGAATTTCCTCCTCATGTCCAACCTCCATCTCCCCTCTGCCAGTTTTAATCCATCCCCCCTCATCCCATCACTCCAAGCCCTTCAGCTTTGTGGACAGGTGTGGAAATGCTGTATTGCTTCTGTTTCTTTAAACTTATTAGTAAAATGTTGACTACCTCTGTTACCCCCTTGAACCCCCATTAGGAAGGAGACAGAACAATCTCTTCCCTAGTCTAAGAATCTGGCCTGGCACTAATATTCCTCTTGGTGCTGAGATAGTTGAATCAAAAACTCTTATTTGACAAGTAAGTAAATCCAAAAGCCTTTTTATTCCTGGCCCTGTTCCTTCCAGGGCCTGTTGGTGCACAGATACTGCAGGATGGCTAGAACACTGTTCCCCAGGCAGAGGCTGACTTATCAGGGAGTGTTCCCTGCTCAGCCCCTTCCCTGTTCTCAGAGCACTCTGGCAGAGTTTGATCTGTGTACTCAGCTCGCCTTAGGCCTTAATCTAAGACTCACATCCTGGTAGCAAATCCATGCCCTGCCTTTCTCCTCTGTCTGGAAGGTATGTGGGTGATCCAGACTGGGGTGACTGCTGAGGTCAGGCTCTCAGTGGCAGGACAGTGTTTGAACAGGCTCCCAGGAGTGTGATTGCTGCAAACACTCCACCCTCTTGGGCACAGAAAGTTCAGCAGAGGTACAAAGGCTGAACTTCATGTGCACGCATGTCTCTGCACACTGAAACCTCTGAGAAGTTCTGCAGACTGGTTGGACAGTGTCCTCAGATTCCCAACCTGTGAAATGACCTCAGGAGCCCCTCCCAGCTGCAACAGAAATGCAGTTTGTAAAAAATTAAGCTAAATATTTTCTATAGAAATGACAGGTTACCTTCAGAGGATCACTTCTAACAGCTCCTTGAGAGGTAGGGTAAGAAAAGAACAAAAGAAAGCATCTGGAATTCCTTTAGTGGATTCCTCCAGTGGTTCCCCTCATCCTCCTTGTTCTGTTAAATGTTCAACAACTCCACTCTCTGATTCTTTATCTGAGCAAATCTAAAATACAAAGTTAGATTAGACATGAGGAGGAAATTCTTGGCTGTGAGGGTGGTGAGATCCTGGCCCAGGTTGCCCAGGGAAGCTGTGGCTGCCCCATCCCTGGCAGTGTTGAAGGGCAGGTTGGATGGGGCTTGGAGCAACCTGGGCTGGTGGGAGGTGTCCCTGCCCATGCAGGGGGGTGGGACTGGATGATCTTGAAGGTCCCTTCCAACCCAAACCATTCTGCAGATTATGCAGTTTTAAAGGTCAGGCTTCTGCTGATCACTCAGGTACTCCAGTTATGGCCTAGACTCAGTCTGAAGGCATTTCAGTTCAAGCTCCTTCATTCTGTGTGGAACTGGTTTTCTGTTCTAGAGCTGTGATGGGAAGGAGATTCTGGAGTAAATGTAAGAAGGCAAATCCAGTCCAGGTGGCTCTAGGAGGTGGGGGTGGAATCAGGGAAGTTTTATTTCTCCTCTGAATGGGGCTGTTCTCTGCTGTCAATGGCTCTGCTGTCAGTTAACCCCCTGAAGCTTCAGATTCTTAGTTTGTAAAATCTACCCTGATACTTAGCATGGCTGTGTGTTGTTTTTATTTTCCAAACCAGAAGTGCAGAATGGCAAGACCTCCACCAATGGAGTGTCCAATGGCATCCACCTCCACAGCAACGGCTTCCGCCTGGCTGAGGGGAGAGCACACGTGAGGTAAGGGGACAGCTCTGCCTCCAGGAAAGCTCCACAGCTTTGTTCTCCTTCTCTTCCTCTTGCCAGGGTTGGGTGCTGCTAAATCTTAGTTGTCCTGGGTGGTTGTTACTCCCTGGCCTACAGGAACCATGTCCTGCTAGAAGGGAGAGGATGTCAGGTCCAAAGAGCCTTGCTTCTCTTCACCACTTTTTTGGTCACCCTCCTGCTGCCAACTGAACAGAAGCAGCCAAAGTGGTTTGATGACAATGACACTGGTGTCATTGCTCCTGCAGCCTCTGTATGAGCTGGGAATGGATGGAGACTCCTCTTGTTCCTGCTGCTTGCTTCCTTTAAGAGCCAAATGCAGTTGGGGCCAAGCAGGAGCAGACATGAAGCACATCTTGCTGCCTTGTTTTTCCTCCAGCTGATGAAACATGGTTAAAAGTCAAGCCAAAGTTGCTTAATACCATATATGGGTAGTCTAGGTTCCACCAAAGTCACTTTGTTGAGTGTTTTCAGCTTGTTTCCTCTAGATGGCCCCTCCATCACAGCAGCAGAGATGTGGCTGGAATTTTGGGTTGCTGAGCAGGGGACCTTGGGAACTCAGATGCTTGGTTTCCTTCTGAATTTGCATTCTGTTGCACATTGCTAAAAAAGGGTTGGAAATGTTGTTTATGCAGTCAGAGCAAAGATGTATTGGTGAAGATTGAGGGATTAGATGTTTGAAATACCCACTGTTCAATGGCGAGTGTTTGTCTGTGTAGAAAGGAAAAGATGGAAATGGTCAAATGATGGTCAGAAAGAAAAGTCAGGTGGTTCAGGGACTGTTCTGCCTTTTTCTGCAACTTTTGGTATTAGCTAATGCTTTCTGGGGCTTGCTAATCTAGAACAAAAACACTCAAGGTCTGTAGCTCCCAACATAAGAAGGATATGGAGCTCCTGGAGAGAGTCCAAAGGAGGCCATGAAGGTGATCTGAGAGCTGGAGCAGCTCTGCTCTGGAGACAGGCTGGGAGAGCTGGGGTGTTCAGCCTGGAGAAGAGAAGGCTCCAGGGAGACCTTAGAGCACCTTCCAGTGCCTGAAGGGGCTCCAGGAAAGCTGGGGAGGGACTTGGGACAAGGGCAGGGAGGGAGAGGACGAGGGGGGATGGATTAAAACTGGAAGAGATTGGACATGAGGAGGAGATTCTTGGGTGTGAGGGTGGTGAGAACCTGGCCCAGGTTGCCCAGGGAAGCTGTGGCTGCCCCATCCCTGGGAGTGTTGAAGGGCAGGTTGGATGGGGCTTGGAGCAACCTGGGCTGGTGGGAGGTGTCCCTGCCCATGCAGGGGGGTGGGTTGGATCTGGATGATCTTTAAAGTTCCTTCCAACCCAAACCAGTCTGGAATTCTGGGATTCTACAAATGGAAGTTAACAGCCTTAGCCTGTGGAACCTACCTGTGCTTCTCTTCTTCCCCTTCAGTCCCCAGGTGGAGTTACCTCCCTATCTGGAGAGAATCAAGCAGCAAGCCAACGAGGCCTTTGCTTGCCAGCTGTGGACCCAAGCCATCCAGCTGTACAGCAAGGCAGTGCAGAAGGCCCCCAACAATGCCATGCTCTACGGGAACAGGGCCGCCGCCTACATGAAGCGCAAGTGGTAAGGAAGCAGGGGATGCCAGGGAATTCAGTGCCACAGGGAGTGCTGGTGCCTGGTTTCTGACTGTCACAGACACCTTGTTGCCCACTGGGAAGCACCTGACTTCCCTGGGTGTGGAGCAGCTTTGGGGTTGTTGGGTGAAACCAGAAGTGGTCACCTCTGGCACAGAACAAAGGGATTTCGTGTGCTGGAGAAGTTCTGGCCACAGGTCCCACACAGCAGAGCTGATACAGCTCATCAGTTTGCTCACTGGCATGCTGAGTAACCACAGAGTCATGGAATAGCTTTGGTTGGAAAAGACCTTTAAGATCACAAAGTCCAACCGTTCCCCCAGCCCTGCCAAGGCCACCACTGCCCCATGTCCCTCAGCACCACATCTACAGGGCTTTGAAACTCCTCCAGAGATGGGGACTCCACCCCTGTCCTGGGCTGTTCCAGGGCCTGACAACCCTTGCCGTGAAGAAGTAGTTCCCAAAATCCAATCTAAACCTCCCCTGGCACAACTGGAGGCTGTTTCCTCTTGTTTTTTCCTTTTTAAAAAGAAACCCAAACTCCACTTTTGAGTGACAGGAGCATCTCAAAGGGTGTTTGTGTTTCTTTGGCTGTTTCTGACCTGCATTAGAGTATGTCTCTAAATCTGCTCTTGTGAGGTGAGCTAATGGTTACTGGGCTTTATAATTTCATGTCTCATGATATAAAGTTGTAGGACTACCTGGAGTTGCTTTAGTTGCTGTTTTACCCAATTAACTAGTACTGCAGATAGTCAAATATGACCTGGTGGTTCCTGTGTTGCTAACCCACATTCCCCTTGACTGGAAACAAGCCTCACTGAGGGATCTGGGGGGGTGGCAACTGGTGCCTTAGAGTCTGGAGGAGGTTCTGTCTTGATTTTTGCAAAAAAGTGCCATGAGGCTCTGCAGTAGGTAATGTCTTCTCTGACCAATAACCAGAACAGCATCTGCAAGATACAGCTGAGCTATTTTAGTGTCTGTCCCCTTGAGCAGAGTAAGCCTGAGGAGCATGACTTGCCATTAACATATTTAAAATAGCTGTGGTCCTTCATCTACATTTTGCTTTATGAGGATATCCTTCTCCTCTCCCTGCTGAAATCCTCAGGATGAATTCTCCCATCTTCTTGCCAAGATCAAGAGCAGCCAACTGTTGTTGGGACTGTTGGTAACTGGCCTACTGGCTGTTTTGCAAGAGCAGAGATTTGGGAGCTGCCTCAAAGGGACCTCAGTGTTCAGAGGGAGAAGAACAATAGGTTGGGGTAAAGGAATGGGGGGTGGAAGCTGAGTGCTGATCTCACCAATGACATTTTCCTTATAGGAATCATTTCTCCCAAAGGATGTTGGCAGATCTGAACCTTTTCTGTGTGGCAGAGCTTTGCTTCAGGTCTTTGGTAGCAGGAAGATGTGCAAATCCACGCCCAGTGGGTTTCTGTGGCCTGCAATGATCAGAGTCTAAATGGTGCTGAGCTCGTTTCTTCTCAGGTGCAGAAGAGACTGGGGCACTTTTCTGCTAGGAGCAGCTACTGGTGTGTGGCAGGAGGTGGCTGGGATGTCTCTGAGGAGGGTGAAGCACTTGGACAGTGACCCACACTCTGCCTCTAAGGTGTCCCTCATGTTTGGAGCAGGAACATCTCTAGGCCACTCTGAAGGTCTTGCTTTGGCCTCATTCACTGAATAACAGAGAGAGCTGGAAAAAAGGAAGGTCTGTAATTTCCTAATCTCCCCTTGCTCATCTTCCTGAAGATGCTGCTCATATTCTGCAGCACTTCTCAGGCTCTCCTTTTAAAATTTGCTCATGAGAGCCAACTGCATTGCTCTTGGATTGTTTCTAGCAGCCTGTGTTGACAAAACTCAGCTGGTTTCTAGTTAGAGCATTTTTGCACAAACCTGGAACAATGGGAGAAGTCAGTTCCTGCTTTACATCCCAACATATACATGTTCCCACCAGTCTGGTGGGCTCTCTGACACTGGTAGTTGAAGGTTGAAGGATTTGTGAGGGTGGCAAAGTAGCCAGATCAGCTCTGAAAATGCAAGACACCCATCTCATCATAACAGGTAACTTGCATCTCTCTTTCTTTGAGGAAAAGTGGCCTGATGCTGTGTGTCCAGCCTCCTGGATTAACACAAAGTGCTGCAAAGACAATCCTCCAGAACCAGGTTGCTTCTGTTCTGCTGCAGATCTCCTGGACAGGGCACTCCACCTTCTGCACTCTGCTCACCAACTGTTGGCTGTGGGCAATTCCCACCTACATGGGAGGGAGGAACAGGAGGAATGGTTGGCAGAACATGCTTGTGGCATGGAATAAGCACTGCTTAGCATGGAACCCCAAGATTTGGATCTCCCTTTAATGAGTAGAGACATAGGAGGACCTCCTCACTGACCAAGGCTCCATGGGATCTAAAATGGTCACCCTGTGGAAGGCACAGGGCAATTCACTCCCTATCTCTGGGGACTGTTTCAGACTTTGCAGGTGCTGTGCATGTAGGTTTCAGATGTGAAACATCATCATTATTATTGTTCTTAGCCATCACATGGAGACTTGGCACTCTTAAGACAGGGGGATTGGAACTAGATGATCTTGAAGTCTCCTCCAGCCCAAACCATTCTGTGATTCTGTGACAGGTTGTGGTGCCTCTGACCAAATCAGGCTTGATGCTGGTGCACCAGGCATGTCAGCCTTGGCTGAATCTCAGCCTCTGTCAGGCTGAGCTGAAGACCAGCACACAAGGCTCCTCAAGTCTCTCCTGCTTCCAAAATGGTGTTAAACTGAAAGAGGGGAGATTCAGGTTAGACATCAGGAAGAAATTCTTCACGATGAGGGCAGGAAGGTGCTGGAATAGGCTGCCCAGGGAAGCTGTGGCTGCCCCATCCCTGGCAGTGTTGAAGGGCAGGTTGGATGGGGCTTGGAGCAGCCTGGGCTGGTGGGAGGTGTCCCTGCCCATGCAGGGGGTTGGATCTACATAATCTTTAAGGTCCCTTCCAACCCAAACCGTCCATGATTCTATGATTGCTCCCACAGCCATGGAGCTCAGGGAAAACAAGTCTAGTCTCCAGTAACTGTAAACAGGCTATAAGTACCCATTGTGATACCGCTTTGCTGCGATACTTATTTTTAAAACTTCAAGGGTTTTTCCTTCTAAAGGTGATGAAAAAAACCTGCCGCTTTAGATGTTTTGTTCAGCAGGGCTGTGGATTGTGGTGGTTCTGTAGCTCCTTGAGGCTCCAAATGTTTGTGGGCCGGGCAGCGTGCTGCCACACTGTGCCTCCACACAGGGGCACGCTTGAGCTGCCGAGCTGCCAGGAGGGCTCGCCTCGCAGGAGAGGCCTTGTGTCTGCTTGGCCAGAGGGTTTGTGCATCCTCCATCTTCAAAGGACTTCCCGAAATGTGTTGGATCAGGGAGCCCTGCTCTGGTGGATTTAAAATGGCAGGTCAAGACTCGCTGGGCTTCCCGGTGCGGTCACGTTGCAGGGCTGCCTGCCTAGGGCAGGTGCAGTCAAGGAGCTGGGCTTGGTCAGATGGTGCCCCCGGGAAACAGCAAATGCTGTTTGTGCTTGAGCTTGGGGGGTGTCTGCTCACCTAGAGGGAGCTGGAACCAACACACTTGGAAGTGAAATGAGGGCTGGGAAACAGCAGTGGGAAATGCATCCTGTTTCTGCTTGAGCTGGCTAATCCACGCCTGCCTTTCCTTCAGGGACGGGGACCATTACGATGCTTTAAGAGACTGCTTGAAGGCCATCTCCTTGAATCCATGCCACCTGAAGGCCCACTTCCGTCTTGCCCGTTGTCTCTTTGAACTCAAGTACGTGGCAGAAGCTCTGGAATGTCTGGATGACTTTAAAGGGAAGTTCCCAGAACAAGCACATAGCAGTGCCTGCGATGCCCTGGACAGGGACATCAACGCAGCCCTTTTCTCCAAGAGCGATAACGGTGAGTCCTGGTGTTCCCTGGGGAGTTCTTCAAGGTTAGACTCAAATCTTAACGATTGGACAAGGAATTTTCTCCTTCACCTGCTCCTCTGAAGTAAAGCTCCAACTTCTGAGATTGATTGTTGCCATGCACAAAAACTGGCCTGAGCTTGTTCTTCCCTTGTGCCTGGTCCTGGTTTGCTCTTGAGCCAGAGTGTGATGATCTGGAGGGAAACTCTTCCTTCTAAGCCCTGCTCCCCTCTGGAATTGTCCATAACTCTTCCCTAAAGCTGTTGGGGGGGTCTCCTGGAATGCTTTGTTTGCTGAGAACATGCTCCTCCTCAGCTTGTGATGAGGGAAACCTGTTGTTTTTCCAGCTGAAGACAAGAAAGGAGGTGGCCCCATCCGGCTGCGAGCCCCGGGCCGCAAGGATTCCATCTCGGAGGACGAGATGGTGCTGAGGGAGCGCAGCTACGACTACAAGTTCCGATATTGTGGCCACTGTAACACTACTACAGACATCAAAGAGGCCAATTTCTTTGGCAGGTACGTTGGCAGAGGGTGCTAGGGATGCAGGAGAGGAGTGTGAGCAGCAGCAGGATGCTCTCTGCCATCACACCCAGCCTCGTGTGACTGTTCCTAAAGTGACACTTGACGCTGGCTTGCGGGATTGAAAAAGCTGATGGAAACTCTCCTGGTGTGGCTGCATGGACAGCTGGGTCAGGAGCAGATCCACAGAGGACCTGGTTGGGCTAGTGTTTAAAAAAAAAAGCCATTTGGGATTGAAAACATGAATCCTGGGGATGGAGGGAGCCAGCACAGAAAGCTGTATCTGGATCCCTAAGCCTGAGGGGTGGCAGCCTGCTGGTGATAGAAGCCAGCTGAGATTCTCATGGCTGCTAGAGACTAGTTGTGGCTCTGAGCTGTGCTCTCCAGCCTCTGCTCCTCTCACCCTAACAATGCAATTCTCATGGCTGCTAGAGACTAGTTGTGGCTCTGAGCTGTGCTCTCCAGCCTCTGCTCCTCTCACCCTAGCAATGCACAGTACATAGTCAGCGGGTCAGACGATGGCTCCTTCTTCATCTGGGAGAAAGAAACCACCAACCTCGTTAGAGTGCTGCAGGGAGATGAGTCCATTGTGAATTGTCTCCAGCCCCATCCCAGTTACTGCTTCCTGGCCACCAGTGGCATTGACCCCGTCGTAAGACTGTGGAACCCTAGGCCAGAGGTAAGAGCTGCAGGAAAAGGCTGTCTTGTCGTGGTGTGTCTTTCCTGCTGGGATCTCTCAAGAGTTCAGCAGAATCACAGAATTGTCACGGTTGGAAATTACCTCTAAGGTCACTGTGTCCAACCATCAACCCCTGCACCTCCAAAAAAACCCCACCAACACACCACAAAAAACACCACCCACCAGGGCATGTCCTGAAGTGCCTCACCTACGTGGTTTTTAAATACCTCCAGGGATGGTGACTCCACCACCTCCCTGGGCAACCCATTCCAGTGTCTGACTGCTCTTCTGGTAAAGAAATTCTTCCCAATATCCAGTCTAAAGCTCCCCTGGCACAACTTGAGGCCATTTCCTCTGGTCTTACCCTTATTTACTTGGGAGAAGAGGCAAACACCCACCTCTCTGCAACCTCCTTTCAGACAGTTGTAGAGAGCAATTAGGTCTCCCCTCAGCCTCCTCTTCTCCAAACTTAACAATCCCAATTCCCTCAGCCTCTCTTCACAGGACTTGTTTCTCCAGCCCCTTCACCAGCTTGGTTGCCCTTCTCTGAACTCACTCCAGCACCTCACAGAATCCCAGACCTTAAAGGTCAGCCAGTCCAACCCCCTGCATGGGCCAGGACACCTCAATGTCCTTCTTGTCATGAGGGCCCCAAAACTGAGCACAGCACTCGAGGTGCAGCCTCACCGCGATCACTTCCCTACTGCTGCTGGCCACACTATTCCTGATGCAGGCCAGGATGCTGTTGGCCTTCTTGGTCACCTGGGCACCCTGCTGGCTCACGTTCAGCTGGGTATCAGTCACCACCCTCAGGTCCTTTTCTGCCAGGCAGCTCTCCAGCCACTCCTCCCCAAGCCTGTAGTGGTGCCTGGGGTTGTTGTGACCAAAATGCAGGACCCGGCACTTGGCCTTGTTAAACCTCATGCCACTGACCTTGGCCCATCGATCCAGCCTGTCCAGATCCCTGAGGGGCAGGAACAGCCCCTCTGGTCCTAGCCCTGCCTTGCTGAGCTCTCTCCCTTCTTGTCCTGCAGAGTGAAACACTCAATGGCCGCGTGGTCGTGGACATGGAAGGTGCTTCCCAAGCCAACCAGCGCCGGATGAACGCGGACCCGCTGGAGGTGATGTTGCTGAACATGGGGTACAGGATTACAGGACTGACCAGTGGTGGGGCTGGAGGCTCAGATGATGAAGACAGCTCAGAGGGGCAAGTCCAATGCCGGCCCAGCTAAAACAGAACTGCCTCTCCTTCCTCTAGTTGTTTGGCTGAAAGGGAACCTAGTTTCCTTGGTCCAGAACTTTCTCTGATGAATGGCTGCACTGTTTCGCACTATGCACAGAGCAGGACAAGCTGGCAGGGGCAGGAGCAACCATCTCTAAACCATCACCACCACCTCCTCCTTCTCCCGTCACGCTCCCGAGCAGCATGGCAGTGCAGTCTGGGGTTTGCCTTTAGTGGAATTTAGTCCCAAAAGGGGTCTTTGAGTTGTCTGTAAGCAGTGTAAGGTGGTGATTTTTTTTTCCCAGAGCTGCTGTATGATCTGGTACAGGGGGACGTTGCATTTGCAGAGGGGGGTTGTTAAATTCCTGAATAAAACACAAACCTAGGGCAGGGTTTATGGAATGAATTTCACTGCAGTGATCTCGGTCTTAGAAGCTGGATTCTGCTTTTGTGCTGCTTAGTGGCCCCTGGTTTAGGGTTGTTGGCCACGAAACACCTGCTTTGACCCATAACATTTTTCTTCTGGCTTCCATCTCTTAACACGTTGTCATCAGATGTAGCAATGTTCTATTATGGACTGGATATTACCTGTCTTGTCCCTGGGCATCTGTCTTAGTTGATCAATCAGTGAAGGCATCAAGTATTTGCAGCTCAATGGGGCAGGATGTGCTTGCCCACCTCTGATACTTTCTTCTGTGGTCTGTGGACCCGTGGAGAAAGGTGACAGTGATGGGAGCAGGTTTGGTCAGAGGCCTGGGATTCATGTAGCTAAAGCTGCTGAGGAGAGGGGCTGGTAACAGCACTTTTCCAGAGCTTCTCTCTCTCTCTCTCTGTTGCCCAAACTGTGTGTAGCTCTGTTCACCTTCTCCTCTCCACCTGTGCTGGAGCTGGGAACCTTGCCACCGTGGAGCTGTTGCAGCTCAAGTTTTGAGCTCTTAAACAGCCACATTTCTGTGCAGTCAGCTGCTCTGTCTCAGCCAAGGCGGCCTCCTCCACCTCCTTGGTGCAGCATCTGATGGATTAGTGGCCCTCTCAGGAACCCTCCTTCCTCTTCCTGCTCTCCACACGCTGATTCCAGCTGCACAGGAGCACACCTGGAAAGGCAGCACTGAACTTCCATCCCTCCCCCTCTCCTGTAACCCCCCAGCCCATGGTTTTCCCTCTGGCAGTGGCCAAACACTAAACAGCAAGTAGATCTTACACAGCTGTGCTACAACCGACTCCAAAGAGGTTGGTGGGTTTTTTTCTAGGACTATCAACTAAGACCAAAGATCCCCTGGAGATCTTGAACTGCCCTGTGCTGTCTTGTATCTCTAACTGCTGAAGGTCTGGACATGCTGGCATGGGTCCCAGGGGTGTGAGATGCGTGTCTGGGAGCACATGTGTACGTGTGTGTGCTGCATCAGGGCTGTTCTTCCATGTGGTGCAATCCCTGGTCTTCCTGCTTTGGAAAGATGAGAGGCCTCCCTTTCCTCCTCTGGCTGCCAGGCGTTGGTGAGAGAGGCTGCTCAGTGCTGGCTGATCAAGGGAACTGGCTTCCTCTGCCTTCCAGAACAGTCTGTGCAAGAGCCCTGTGCAGGGAGGGAGGGAGGTCACAGAGGCTGACAGCCAGCAGTGTCCCTCCAAGGACACAGTTCCCTGCATGGAGAGATCCCCCGTGCCCCCCTGGCCGTGGTGGTGGAGCTAACTGGGACCTCTTCCCCTCACACCAAGATCACCCTCTGCTCTCACAGCTGGGTGACACCAAGCCTTAGCAAACCCCAGTCTTGCGGGAGCACGTCCCTCACTGCTCTGAAACATCTGGTTGTCCTGGTGCTCAGTTGGCCTGGGGTGGCAGATTCCTTTCCTCCTGCTGAAGCAGAGCTCTCCTGGGACATGTTGGCTCCTTTTCAGGCAGCAGCAGCAGCACAGCAGACACAACTGCTTGCTCAGTTTACCTCTTTGGTTGTGTACCAGCTCCCCAAGTGGACCCCAGCCCTCAATGCTCTTCAAAACCCAGAGGCAACAGAAAATCCTTCTCACTTGGGTGGCTTTTTGACATGCTCTGGCCTTTTCTTTTGCTTAAGGCTTTTCTACTACGTGCATCCTCTTCCCTCCCCCCCCTTCCCTTCTCCTCCCACTCAAACTTTTTTTTTTTCAGCTTTCAGTAGACAAATGTCTGCAGACTTTGATTTTTTAAACTGAGAGACTGAGATGGAAAGCTCTGAAGAGAACAGACCTCTCCCTCCCCATTCACCTTTTTGCTGTGGCAGCTATTTATTGTTTTGTGTCGGGGTTGTTTTTTTTTACCTTGGTGAGACAGTGCAGCTCTTTTACCTGCCAGTTGCAGTGAGAAAGCTGCACAATTCCCTGCCTCTGCAGTGGGTTGCTTTTTTTCTAATGGCTGCTTTGGTTAAAAAAAAAAAAAAAGATAACTAATAATGGGTGAGAAGGGGATAGAAAAAAACCCAACAACCACCTTTCTGCCTCTGGCCCCTTTTCTCCTCGTGGTGGGCAGATCACCTGCTTGTTAATGAGGAATTTGTATTTATTGGTGAAGAGAAAAAACAAAAAACATGCTGGGGAAGTAGGGAGAAGATGTTGCTTTATTGACCTCTGCTGTTTACTTCAACCCCCTCTTTGGGAAAGCTTCTTCCTGCTCTTTCTGGTTAACTCTTTCTACCCTGGGATGTGCAGGGATGCCTCCTTTATTTTTGTGTTCTGGCAATGGGCTCTCCTTTAGGAGACTCTCCTAGTGTTGCAGTGACCATTGCTTCTTGCTTTTTTCAAGTCCTAAAGATGATCATCTCATGAACTTTGCCCCTGCAGTTGTAGAAGTAACACACAAGCCTTACTGCCCTCATTAGAAGGAGCAGAAAACTTGTTTCTCTGGTCTCTGGAAGAGGAAAAAAAAGGGTTAAGCAATTAAACAAGTCTTTGTTCTAGTTCTTTCTTGGTCTCATTTTGTTTGGGGGATTGTTCTGGCTTTGTTCTACCTTTGTCCTCTGTGGAGGTGGACAAGGGTGGGTGGAGGGTGCCCTGGTTGGGCTGGGTGGTTTCTGTTCAGCATGGAGAGTAGAGACTCCAGGGAATTTGAGTGGGAAGGGGGCTGGGGAGCCTGAAACATGGCTCAGAAGCTGTGGTGGCTACTGAGTTAGTGCTGAGGCTTGTTTATCCAGGTGTGGGAGCTCTGGTTTGTCAGTGGAGTGGGGGCTGGGGCTGTGTTGAGGACACCTCCAGCTGGGTTTGGAGATAGGGCTGCAGACCTTGGGGTGAGGATCAGCCTGGGGTGAGGATCAGCCTGGGGTGAGGATCAGCCTGGGGCTCACTGGGGAAGAGAGAAGTGATGAACACATCTTACAGAGCTGGCTGGTGCTGTAATGGAGTTAGTTCCTTCCTCTGAGTCAGGGTGTGTGAGGGTGGGGGGTAAAATGGATAAAATCCTCTTTGAGTCCCCACTGAACCCGAGTTAGAGGTGAGCAGGGAGGGGGGACAAAAAGCTGGGTAGGGAAAACGAGCCCATCCTTGCCTTTTAGCTCTTCCTAAAGAGTCTCCTGCCCTGAGAAGCAGAGCCCTGGTGACACAGGCTGTGAGGCAGAGCCAGGGTCACCTGCCAGAGTCACCATGTCCCTGAGTGATCCTTGGAGCTGTTCCACTGTCAGGAACAACACACTTCTTGCCTTAAAGTGACTCACCCTCAGTCAGGGACACCAACATTCAGCCCCAGAAATGATCCCTTGCTACAGGGTATCCCAAACTCCTTTTTTCCCCTCTGGGCTCCTGCTGCAGAAGCCCCCAAACACTTTTCCCACCCTTCCAAGCTGCAGAAAGCCAGCCCTTAAGGAAGAGTTGGAAAACCAATCTGCAATTTTTTTTTTTGCTGTTTTCAGAATCTGTTTGAACTCTTTTTCTTAAAAAAAAAAAAAAAAAAAAAAGGAAAAAAAAAAAGAAGACAATTCCTGTTGGGCACCTTTCAGCTGAAGGTCTTTGGAGGCCTCTTCACTTTGAATCCTGTCTGATCAAAAATGATCCCTTGAAAAGACAGCTCTGCTCTGACAAAGCAATGTGCATCCATAGCTGGAATTGGCAATCAGCTAATTAGGTCAGATCTTGGGACTGAAATGGTTGGACAAAGAGGAGGGAAAACTGAGGGATCAAATGGTGGGTGGGAATAGCTAGAAGGAGCCAGAAAAAAATGAGTTGGAGTTGTAATTTGGGGTAAGGGAATGGGGTTGAAAAGGGAGAGGACTGACATGCTCTGGGATGTGGGGAGAGGAAGAGTCATTTGTCTCTGATGTCACTGTTTGCAGAGCCAGGAGCAAGTCAGCAAAGGGCTCAAGATGGCTCCTGGCTGAGCAAAATGGGAGCAGGATGGCAGAAAACTGCCTGCTCTTTGTTGCAGGGAGGAATTTGGTCCTCTGAGTGGTGTGCTCCTTGTAGCTTGTTCAGGCCTTGCTGCTGCAGGAGACTGCTGGGGAACTGGCAAGGAGAGCAGGTGGATTCCAGAGCTGGGGAACCATCCTGCCCTGCACTTGGAGCTCTTCCATCTTGTGCTCCTTGTCCCTGAGACACTGGTGGCTTTTCCTTTAAACAGCAGAGTTGCCCTGTGGGATTGGCTGTGTGGATTGGAGAGGGAGAGAGAAGGAAACGCAGCTTTCAAGTGCCAGGGAAGCAGAAAAGCCCTGAAGGTTAAAGCTGAGGGGTGCAAGTGGCTGAGGGATGAGCTTCTGGGGTGGGGGGGCAGAGCCTGTGGATGTTCCTGCTCCTGCCCCCTGTTCCTGCTCCCTGTTCCTGCTCCCCTGAGCAGCACCAACATCCAGAGAGAGGAGAGTGACTCCTCTGGCTCAGAATGGGCCATCAGAGGCTGTCAGCTTGCAGCAGGCACAGAGCACAGGGAAGGGAGAGCAGAGAGGCAGAACAACCCACCCCAGCAGCACCTCCAGGGCGGGGGAAGGACGCCTTGGTGTGTCCTCCATCAGCCTGTGCCTCGGTGACATTTTAAAAGAGTCCCCAGCACGCTGTGCTGCCTCGGCTGTCAATGTCAGGAGGGGGAGGGGAACTCTTCCTTGAGTGGTTTGGTTCTGCCAGTCCCTGGAATGTTTGAGCTGTCACAACAGGGAAGGTTCCCAAGGAACAGGAGCTGGCTGGGTGCCTGCTTCTTTCAGGCTCAGAGAGGAGCCCAGGTAGAAAGGGGAGGGAACTGAATCCCTTCCAGGCTGAGCTCCTGTGGTAGCCATGGACAGACCCAAACTGGTGTGTGTGGGCTGGGCTGGTCCTTTCCCAGAGCAGATGGGCTCTCCTCTCAGAAGGTCTCCTTGTCTCCAGGGTTCGAGTGATGTCCTGGCACCTGCAGTGAGCAGGCAAAGATCCTTGTCCTGAGGATGTTTTGGGCTGATGGGAGGGAGGTAGAGCTGCCATGGGAGAGAGGAGCCATCAGTGGAAGGTGCTGGCAGGAGCAGGAGTGAAACCTTTTGTTTCTCATCAAACGAGAGGTTGCAAAACAGCATTCCTGCTCTGTACATTGATCCAGTATTGTCAGCAGGCAGGAGAGCTGCAAGAAGAAGCCCAGCCTTTAATTTTATGCATGGAAAACTTCTTACCTGCTCCCCCCCCCTCCTCTCCCTGCAGTTTCTTTTCCAACTGCAGCTATTTTTCCCTGCTGACTTCAGGTGTTTTGTATTCTGCTTAGATCAATAGCAGTAGAACAGCAGCAGCTTTCCAGTTGTCACCAGGAAGACCCTGCTGTCAGCTACAGCTCACCCCTTTGCTGCCAGTGCAGAGCTGGGGCTGGAGAGCCTGACAAACACAAAGCAAAGCTGTGCAGCCCTGGAGTATTGATTTATTGTTATATTTTTTAATCCAGCCTGGGGGGGGAAAAAAAATCCCCACCAACAACCCAGTGTTCTTCCCGTGCTCCAGCACCCGGGGTTGCCTTCCCGTTCAGGAGGGAATAAAGCTGTTGGAAATGCCCCTATCCAGGTGGGAAGGGAGGGGGGGGGATGCAGGGAGCTGTGTCCTGCTGGGGTTGTCACACTGTCCTTGCTGCCTGGCTCTGCCAGGGGAGCTGGTCCCTGGTGATAATGCTGCTTAGCAGCCTCCCAGGCAAGAGCTGGAAGAACAAATCCTCTGCCTAATCCCCGAGACGTGCCAGGCCCACGTTCACTGCTGTGAACATTGGCCCCTCTTCCTAGATTTGTAACCATCTCTGATGTTTCTCTCAGGCTGGAACAAACCAAACCTATTTGTTTCTTCGTGGAACAAAAGAAGTGTTCACAGAAACACGTCCAACCTGGGTCTGCATCTTCCATCCCAAGCTAGGAGGTGTCTGTTGGAAACCCAAGCACCAAGGGGGTGGCTTTGCTCTCCAGGGTGTCAGTCTTTCTTCAGATGTCTCTTTTTTTTTTGTGGGACTGTTTTGGGAGTTCCCAGCAGATCCTGAGGAGTGTGGTCATGGTGAGATGTTGCCCACGCTCTGCAGGAGCACCTTGGTGGATGGTTCTGCTGCCATCCCAGTGCCTGGGAAGCAGCTAGGACACTCAGGCCTGTCCTAAACTATGGTCTAGACTAGGAAATGGGGTGGGATGGGTGATGATCTCTTGAAGGTTTGGTAGAGGTGAGGAAACACAGTCTGCAGCTGATTGCTGAGCTAGTTGTGTCAAAGCCTGGGGCCTTGTAGAGAAGTTCATGTGTCTGGAGGGTGGTTGGGCCAACAATTCCTCCTGCCTCCTGCAGCTCCACACTGCTGGCCCCTCTGAGGTGCCTCTGCTGCAGGTGGAGGTTTCCCATTTCTTGGGCTTTCAAGCTGGAAGTCTAAAACCCAGTGGGGTGTGAGGGCTGTTCTGTCCCCAGAGCAGGGAGAAAGTGGGTCAGTGTGGGAGGCTGGATTTGGCCTCCTTCTTGAGTGGGGTGGTGGGAAGCAGAAGGTGTAGGGGTAGGTCTTGGATGAAGGAGAGAGATTTCAGGAGGGAAGGTGGAAGTTGGTGACGACTGATAAGAATGTTGCTCTGGCAATTAACAGGGTTTGCTAATTAGAAAGCCAGCACCTTCTGTGAGCAGGGTGCTGGGCTTGGCAGTGCTGGAGCTCCGAGGGAGGAAGAACCTGACCAAGGAGGGAGGAGAAATCCCACCTTGGAAGGGGCCAAGACTGTTTTATTAGCAAGACCCCTTGGCATTGTGCTGTGTGACACCACAACCTGTGCTGGGGACCTCGGGAAGTGCAGCTCAAGGTCTCTGTGTGAGGAGGAAACCAGCAGCTTCCAAGGAAAACACGGAAGGAGGTGGAGAGGCTGGATGTTGGGCAGAACATCCCCGGGCTGGGGCAAGGAACGTCCTCCCTGTTCTTCCCACGAGTCCAGTGAGTTGTCACTCTTGTGTTTTGCTCAGCGTGTCGTGGCGGGTGGAAACCTGGAATAAAACGTGATTTTCTCCTTCAGCTTCCTCGTGCAGTTTGAATTGAAACTTCCCAATAAAGCAAGTGTTATTTTTCTAACCCGATGCTCTCTGTAAGTGCTGTCCCTCCCCCCTGCAGTCCCTTGGCCTCCTCCTCTCTCACGGGAGGTTTGGTCTGGTGGTTGTTCCCTCTTGTTGTGTTTTCCTGAGGGGGGTGGGGGGGTTCTGCTCCCCGGGGGATGAGCCAGCTTTCCATCTCTGGAAGGGAGGAGGTCACAGACGAGGTTCCTCTGGTCCACCTGCATCAGGTGGGGTGTGAGAGGGGGAAGGAACCAGCCTGGGGGGGGGGGGAGCTGGGAAACACCCCCGGGCCCTTCTGCAGCGCCCGGGGGGGGGGGAGCACCGAGCGAAGCTCTCGGGGTGAGCTGGGGGGCTCGGGGTGAGCTGCGGGGCTCGGGGTGAGCTGGGGGGCTCGGGGTGAGCTGGGGGGCCCTGCCCGCCCGGCCCCGCAGCGGGGGAAGGGGCTCAGGGCCGGGGAAGGGGCTCAGGGCCCGGGACGGGGCTCAGGGCCCGGGGGCGGTGCCCGCCCGTTCTCACTTCCTGGTTACCAACCGTACCCGGAAGCGGCCGCCGATCTCCAGGAAGTGACGCAGCGGCGGGTCCGGGGAGCGGGGGGGGAGGCCCCCGGTGATGGCGGAAGCGGAGGCCAAGATGAAGCAGTTCAATGGCGGCGGGGCAGGGCTGGACGCCGAGCGGGGCCGGTTCCCCTACTGCGTGGTGTGGACCCCGATCCCCGTCCTGACGTGAGGGCGGCCCCGGGGGGGGCGGGCGGGGGGTCCCGGGGGGGGCGGCGGGGCCTGGGCCGGGGCCTGGGCCTGGGCCTGGGCCGCGCTGCCGGGGCAGGGCCGGGGCCTGCGGGGGTTGCTCCCTGCGGAGCTGGCGGGGAGCCCGGCCCTCTCCGGGGCAGGCAAACCGGGGGGGGTGGGACGGGCTGCCCCGGGGTGCTGGGGCTCCTCCAGGGGTGCGGGGCTCGGGGGCAGGAGCCTCCTCTCCCCGCAGCCGGGGAAAGCTTTGGCGTGAAGGGGCTTGTCTGTGCAGGAGCGGATCCAGGGAAGCCGGGGGAGGCTTGTGGTGGCTGTGGAGCAGAGGGGGAGCTCAGCTGCTGCCTCCGGGAGCGCCTCTGCGCTGCCCCGCGGAGGAGTTAAAAGTGGGTTCGTCTTCCCTGCTCCGCAGCTGAGTTTTCCTCCGGTGTGGGAAAACGAAAAGCTGGCTTGGGGGGGGAGTGTGGGAACGCAAAGGCTGGTTTTGATGCCTTCCCCGTCCCGGTTCAGTCAGGTGAGAACGTTCCTGAGCCAGAGGCAGGGAGGAGACGTGGTGTGTCCGTGCTGGGCAGGAGCAGGACCTGGCACTTCCCTCTTGCTGCTGCCTGGAGGCCTCCAAGCTTCGGTTTTTTACCTCTTTTCCTTAAAATTCCCGCCTCAGGAGGATTTTCCAAAGCTTTTAACCTTCTTATCCCCTGCTGGGATTGATGAAGAGAGCTGCCAAAGCCACTGGGCATCCAGGTGTGGGTTGTTCCCAGGGGCATCTTCCTGTTGATTTTGGTTTTGCAGCAGAAATGTTGGTGTTGTTATTTGGCAGAATCTCTTGTTAGGTGGATAATTCCTGCATTTCCTCCCTCTGACCTTTCCCTGTCATCATGTGGAGGTTTGGAAGCTGGTCAGGGCTGAGAGGAGACACTAAAATTCAAGGCCTCAAGAGCAAATGTTGAAAAGCTGCTGCTTCACAGGAGGGGAGCTTGAGGTGGGACATGAGGAGGAAATTCTTGGGTGTGAGGGTGGTGAGAGCCTGGCCCAGGTTGCCCAGGGAAGCTGTGGCTGCCCCATCCCTGGCAGTGTTGAAGGGCAGGTTGGATGGGGCTTGGAGCAGCCTGGGCTGGTGGGAGGTGTCCCTGCCTGTGCAGGGGGTTGGAACTGGGTGATCTTTAAGGTTCTTCCAACCCAAACCATCCCACGATTCTCTAGCTCTGAAAGTCTTATCCTGACCCTTGGCTTGTTGCTTCCATAGGTGGCTTTTCCCCATCATTGGCCACATGGGCATCTGCACATCCACTGGGGTCATCCGGGACTTTGCAGGACCATATTTTGTATCAGTAAGTAGGTGATGGATCCAGGTGCTTTAGCAGAACCTGTCTAGGCTCTGCATCCCACCTTCCCTGTGGGGTCTTCTGAGCCATCCCCTGGTTGGTTTTTTGCAGCTCCAAGTCTGGCCAAATAATGGCTTAGATGTTTTGGAAGATCTGCCCAGTGGGAGATTGTCTGGTGGGTAAGATAGGTAGTGGTTAGTGGGGTTGGGTGAGCAGAAGGGATAAAATCTTATAGTCCAGGCTCTTAACTGGGAATTTTAGACCTAAATCCTCTTTAATTCTGAAGATAGAAGCAGCTTTCCAGCTTCTTCAGCACATCAGGTATGTGCCAGTCTTCTGCACTGCTTGATGGGCTGGTGGGTTTTCAAAGTAAGGGAGTTTTAACTTGGGATCATTAATCCTATTACTAGATTGAGACACTTAACAGCTTGGAATTAACAAGGTATTAATAGGAGGGGGAAGGGTGGAACCACAGCAAAAATAGGGAACAAGGTGCATCTGCCATAGAACTGGGTGGTGTCACCCTGTGTAAAAGTATGAATAAATAAAGGAAAAATGTATCAATGTAAAAAATAGAGAGTTGGGGTGTTCAGCCTGGAGAAGAGAAGGTTCCAGGGAGACCTTAGAGCACCTTCCAGGGCCTGAAGGGGCTCCAGGAAAGCTGGGGAGGGACTTGGGACAAGGGCAGGGAGGGAGAGGACAAGGGGGATGGATTAAAACTGGCAGAGGGGAGATGGAGGTTGGAGATGAGGAGGGAATTCTTGGGTGTGAGGGTGGTGAGAGCCTGGCCCAGGTTGCCCAGGGAAGCTGTGGCTGCCCCATCCCTGGCAGTGTTGAAGGGCAGGTTGGATGGGGCTTGGAGCAGCCTGGGCTGGTGGGAGGTGTCCCTGCCCGTGCAGGGGGTTGGGACTGGATGATCTTTAAGGTCCCTTCCAACCCAAACCAGTCTGGGATTCCATTAATATCTCTCAGGTTTATCCTCCTGAGACATCTTTCTGTTTTTTTGTAGGAAGACAACATGGCATTTGGGAAGCCAGTGAAGTAAGTGTCCTGGTTAGTTGTTATTAAGCTGCCCACCTGACCTGCAGATCTCCTACAATTCCTGGAGACACACGTGCTGGGCTGTTGCTTTGCTTGTTGTTCAGGTGCCCTAAGTCAAGTAAATATTGAGCAAATGCTGCTCTGCTAACGACCTGTCAGCCCTCCCAGCCTGTTCACTGCTTTCTTGGGGGGAGGAGGAGAGATTTTTGTGTCTGTCAGAGCAGGTTTATGTTCTGCATGGCCTGAAGGTTCCACATCAGGGGCTGGGAAAGCAGTTGAGGGGTTTCTCAGTGTCCCCAAGGTCTGTGGGGTCTCTCTTGGGGGAGCAGCAGTTTCTCTGCTGCTGAAAAGCTCAGCTCCGGAGGGGGTGGATTTCTCCTAAGTCCTTTCAGCATCATCCTGCTGGGAAAGAGCAAGAAGTGGTAAAGGTGCAGCAGTAATAGGGGTCTGTTCTCATCCTTCTAGGTACTGGAAACTGGATCCCAGCAAAGTCTACTCCACTGGTCCCAACGCCTGGGACACGGCCGTGCACGACGCCTCGGAGGAGTACAAGCACCGCATGGTAGAGCTGCAGGGCTGCCCCCAGGGATCTCCCATTCCATGGGATCCCAGGCTGCTTTGGGTGGGAAGGGACCTTAAAGATCATCCAGTCCCAACCCCCTGCATGGGCAGGGACACCTCCCACAAGCCCAGGTTGCTCCAAGCCCCATCCAACCTGCCCTTCAACACTGCCAGGGATGGGGCAGCCACAGCTTCCCTGGGCAACCTGGGCCAGGCTCTCACCACCCTCACACACAAGAATTTCCTCCTCATGTCCAACCTCCATCTCCCCTCTGCCAGTTTTAATCCATCCCCCTTGTTCTCTCCCTCCCTGCCCTTGTCCCAAGCCCCTCCCCAGCTTTCCTGGAGCCCCTTCAGGCCCTGGAAGGTGTTCCAAGGTCTCCCTCGAGCCCCCTGGATCCTTGCTGCAGGAGTTGGACCTGTGGTTCTGCACCAGCACAGAGCTGAGGAGCCTCAGGGACAGGATTTCTAATCGTTGGCCCTTTTTTTTTCCCTCTTCCAGCACAACCTTTGCTGTGATAACTGCCATTCCCACGTGGCTCTGGCCTTAAATTTGATGAGATATGATAACAGCACCTCCTGGAACATGGTGAAACTCTGCTTCTTCTCCCTCCTCTATGGGAAGTATGTAAGGTGAGCTGAGGAGCAGTCTGGATTCAGCAGGAATAGAACCAGGGGTCCTTACTGGGTTGCACTGGATGCTGCTCCCCAAAATACTGTGTCTGGCAGCTCATTTGGGGTGCCTGGAAATTGGGAAATGCTCACTAGAGCAAATCTCCCTCCATGTTGGCTTTTGGCTGGGGGAGGTCAGAACATAAGGTCACAGGATGGCTTGTCTCCAAGGATTACTGGTTTCTTTTCCCTCTCTTGAGTGTTGTTTACATAAAAACTAGTCAGATTTCCCACTGGTGGGGAACTTCCAGCTGGGGTGGAGAGGGAAACCCTGAGCTCTCCTTACTGGGAAGGGCACTTTATCTCCATTTCAGCTCCTTGTGGAGGGAGAGGAGATTCTGCAAGGACTTCCCTACATAAAGCTTTTGAGTTGCTCCACTTCTGGTGGGTCTTCTCTGTCCTGGAGGAGCTTCTCCACCAGCTTTTAGGCAAGTGTAGTCCCTGCTGCAGTGATTAAATACACCAACACTGACTAATGAGGCCTGTGGTAACGTGGTTTCATGTTTTTGTGGTCTCCTCTCACTGATTCTGTTTGTGCAGCTATGAGACATCCTCATCTTTCTCCTGAATTTAAGCTGGAAGGGGAGTCCAGCCCTATTGTTGATGATCAAGTTCTTTGTGGACCTGATTTAGTCTCAGTTTCCCACACCTGACTCTCCAGGCTGTGCTGTGTGGCCGCGATAGGAGAACCAGGAGGCTGTTTGTCTCCCTCTGATTTCTCCAGCTATCCTCCCATCCTCCTCTCCCTTTTGGCTGTCCCTGCTGATCTCCCCACATTTAAACCCTCCTCTTTTTCTTGCAGCCTAGGAGGGTTTGTGAAGACTTGGCTTCCCTTTCTCCTCTTCCTGGGGGTGATTGTGACCATCGTGCTGACGCTCCATCTGCGGTGATGGCAGCTGGGAACTCCCCATTCCATGGGCACAGGAAGGATGAAACTCTTGACTGATCCAGCTTTGGTGGAAGCATGGGACTCTGGGAGGTGTTTTCCAGGGAAGATGGCAACTCCACTTCCATTTATTTTATTTATTTTTTTAATTTCCTGGAACTGGTTTCTTCTCCTGTTTTGGTTCCTTTGATGGTGTCTCCCTGTGGTGGGATCCTGAAGCCTCCTGCTCTCTCCCTTTCTGCAAGGTGGTAGGTAGGAACACAGGAAAGGAGAGATGTGGGCACCTTTCCTTCCAGGGCCAAGGAAAGCTGCAAGGCAAAACCTGCCTCAGGACCACAAGCAGATAACACCTGGTAAGGTTCTCTCTGATCACCTGGTGTCCTCCTCTTGGCAGACTCCACCAGAGGCTTCCTCAAATTTCCTGAGTCTCCAAGAAGTTGTTGTTATTGTTTCCCTGCTGCACGACCCTCCTGTTCCACATGTTTCCAGGTGGAGCCATGAGGTTCCTCCAGGGGCTGTGGGGTGCCTTGGCACTCCCTGCTGGTGTCCCCAGAAGTGACAGGAAGGTGTTGATGGCGGGATGCTCCTCTGAGGAGACACGCAGAGGGACGCTCTGCAGCAGGACAAACCCATCTGGTCCTGCTGGTGAGCCCAGAAAGGCAGGAAAGTTGATCCAACTGGCTTGGGTGGGTGGCTCGTGGCAGTCTGCATGCTCCCATCACCTGCTGCAGAGCTGGGTGGCTGCTCCTCAGTCCCTTTTAGCTTGTGCCAGACAAAATGCAGCTTCTCCTGCTTCTCCTCGTGCTCTGAATAGCTGAAACTGTTGTTAGACTTCTCAAGAGCCACTTCAGCTTCCCTTTGATCCCCAGTGCTTTGTGTGTGGCAGCACACCTGAGCCTGCAGAGGTGGCAGGTCCGTGTTTTCTGGGAGAGAAGGTTGAGGGTAGGGTTTGAAAGCACCTGTGAGAGCAGCCTCTGAGACCTGAGCTTGGTGGGGGCCATCAGAGATGAAAAGAAAAGGTGAAGGGACTGGAAAGTGTCTGTGTTCTGGTTGGGCTTTGCTCACTGGGGCACTGCTGGCTCTGGGATGGTGATCAAGAAGGTCTGTTGGCTCCTTTGATGTGCTTTGAAGAGCACACCTGGGGCAAAAGTGCTTTGCAGGGCTGGCTTTGATGTGAGAAATGGGGGGCTGGGGGCCCTTCCTGAGCCCTGAAAGGAGTTGGTTGTTCTGGAGTGCTGGGCAGGCAGTGAACCTGGACGTGATCCAGAGCCTCCTTCAGGGTGAGAGGTCCAGGCTGGTGTTGGCCAAGGCCCTGGCCTGCAGATGCTGCTTTCTGTAGGGCTGTAGTCCAGGTGGCTTTTTATGAAGAAGTGTGGCTGGAGGGTTTTTGTGCAGTTGAGCAGATCCCCTCCCGCTGCAGATGGAAGGAGAAAAGCTCTTCCACTCCTGCCTGGAAAGGCCAGATCTTTGCTCCACAACCTGATAGATTCCAACCTCAAGGAGTGTTTATGGCCAGCAAGAAAGCTCTTCCCCACTGCCTTCCATCCCTGGGGCTTCCTCTGGTGGGGAAGCCCTGACCCTCAGACCTGTCCCTGTGTGTGCCTCCTCATCTGCTTCCACCCCCTGACCCCCCAAGCCACATGGGAGTTTTGGGGGCTCCTGTTGGGCCTCTCAAGATCTGCCTTTTCCTCAGTCACTTTTAAAGAACCCCTGAAACCTCTCCCTTCTCCCTGGCATCCAGCTGGTTCCCTGGTGCTGGCTCTTCAGGGCTGGGTGGGGATGTTCAGACCTCAGTGCCCCTCCCAGCCCGCCTGGAGCTGAAGCAGTCACTGGTGTCTGCTGTGTTCAGAGGGTGCTGGGCCTTGGGGCTGCTCAGAAAGCCAACATCTTGATCAAAGAGAGCCTCATGATGAAAAAAAGATGTTGTCTGACCAAGATGGGGCCTCCACCCAGCCCACCCCACTGGCTGCCCTGCCCTGGGACTGGAATTCTGTGCCTGCTTTTCATTTAAACGGGATTTCTCAGAGTGACCTGCCAAAGATGTGCTCGGAGTCCCTGGCCCCAGGGCTGAAGCCAACCTGTCTTCTGCAGTAGCAATAATCCAGAGGCTCTTGGGCCTGTCTCACACCTTGGTTCCATGTTTTATGGATTATCTAGACACGTGTTGCCAAAGCTCAGACTTCCAGATGTTTGGAAGGCTGGGAGCGGGGCTGCTGGCCACAGTTCCCACCCCTGGCACTTCCAGAAACCTGTCGAGTGCCATTCCCCACTGTGGAAATCCTTCTCCTTTTACTCCTAAGGCTTTTTTTTCCCCAGCTCTGGGTTTTGACTGGACTTTTCCAGCAGCCAGGGTCCCCCTCAGCCCGTGGCAGCTCTGGCTGCAGGGAGGGAGGGAGGGCAGCGCTGCGCCCCAATCCCGCTTCCAGGAATGGAAATGGATGGATCCAGGGCTTCTGAGGGAAACACAGCTAATGGGAGAGCAAGGCTGAGGTACCTCAGAGCCTGCCTATCCCTGCTGGAATCACAGAACGGGCTCTGCCCTCCCTGCAGGTGCTGGGAAGGGTGGGTGGGCAAGGTGGATTTCCTGGTTCCCTCCCAGGAGCGTGGGATTCCCCGGCAGCTGGGTGGGGAGTGGGCTGCTTCCTCCTGCTGTGGGGAGTGGGAGAACTGTCCTCTCCTTGCAGCTTCCTTCATCTCACGACCAGCTTCTTCCCAGTGCCCCATCCACCCTATCCTTTGCCTTCCAGGTGCCAGTTTTACTCTCCTTCCCCCTCGGAGGCCAAGGCCTCCATCCCCTCATCTCCTACTCCCCTGATCTCTCTGGGGCACTGGATGACTTTGTAAATATTTAAAACTCTGCTTCTGTGGTTTCATAATCCTGATGGTAGAGGAAATAAACTTATTTCTGTGGATGTCACCAAGTGCCACATCTCTTGTAGCCAAGGCTCTTTCATCCTTCCAGTTGGGAGTGGGGTTGATATTCCCTGCTGAGCTCCAGCCCCTGCCCTGACACATCATGTCTGGGAGCTGAAGGTCCCATGTCTTTTGCTTATGAATTTGCCTCTTATTTTATGAACTTGCCTTTTATCTTATGAACTTGCCTTTGATATGATGAGCTTACCCTTTTTTTGCTGCTCTAGGGGGAAAACTCCCAGCCCTGGTTTCCGTCCCCCTTGTTGGGAAGAGAGGTTTGGGGGGCAGGAGGAACCCAACTGCCACAGCACAAGGAGGGTTGGTGGGCTTTAATGCCAGGTCTTGAAGCCAGGGAGGGTCTTTGGGAGGAGAAGGGGCTTTGCCTGCTCGTGCCCTTGGCTGATCCTGAGCCTCTGCCTGGCCTGGGGTGGGGGGGGAGCAGAGTTCTCTGGGGTGGAGGAGGATTTTTCAGATGAGCCCCATCTTGCAGGTTTAATCTCCTTTAGCTGTGAACAGTTTCTCTGAAGTCTCCAAAACCTCCATTTTCTCGGGAGCCTGGGTACACCCAGCCCCTTTTCCCTGCCAGGCCTGAGCCTCCCATATTCCATTTCCCTGGATGATGTGTGGGGCCAGGGCTGCCAGGAGGAGCAGAGAAGAATGGGAAGAGCCAGCCTTGTTTTCCCTTCTCCCAGCAGGATCCAGCTGCCTGAACTGGGAGCCTGTTGGGTCTGCTGGCAGGATTGCTACTGCAGCAGCTGCTTTGCTGTTCCAGCTGCCATCCAGAGGCCAAAGTTGTGCCTTGGGGGGAGGAGGAGATGAGCCTTAAAATAAGGCTGTGCACAAGGCTGGGGGCTGTGAGGGTTCAGCCAGCTTCTAGAGCACCACCTGGATCCTCTCCTGGTGGCTCCTCCATCCAAACCACACTGATCCTGCAGCAATTCCAGCCCCTGCTTCAGCTCCAGGGGGATGGCAGGAAGACCTGAGGGGTTTTTATCCTGGTCCTGGAGCAGAAGGTGAGGATGGAGAACCCCCCAGGAACACTCTGTGCCCCTTGTCCATGTCCTCTGTTCTGCTGCAACCATCTCCGAGTCTCTGTTGGCTTCCCAAGCTTTGGCAGGATGTTTCTAACCCACTTCTGCTGCCCAGGGAACTGCAGGGAATCTGGCTGGAGGTGTGTGGGAGCTGAGCCACACTGCTTGGATTCCTGGGGGTTGGGGATTACAGGGAAGCAGCCAGTCTGGATGTGCTGAGATAGTCACACTTGGGTGCCCAGGGTGCTCACAGCTCCTTGGCCACCACAGGAGCTTGGGCTGTGCTAACCCTGCTCCTCTCCTTTGTCTCTCCTACCTCTCAGCCCAGCCCCAGGAGGGACAGAGGGTGCTGGAAGCCAGGGAGGCTGCAAAGCAGAGGGGCAGGATCCATCCCAATTTGCCCAATGGCCTGAACTGGAAGGGTTGTCAGGCCCTGGAACAGCCCAGGGCGGGTGGAGTCCCCATCCCTGGAGGGGTTTCCAAGCCCTGGAGATGGTGCTGAGGGACATGGGGCAGGGGTGGCCTGGGCAGGGCTGGGGGAAGGATTGGACTGGATGACCTTAAAGGTATTTTCCCACCAAAATGATGCCATGATTCCAGGATGCTGGGGTCCACCCCTGTGGGAGCTGGGGGTGTGAGACCCCCTCTGGTCTGCAGGGATGTGTGTGTCCTGCAGCTCTTGCTTGTGGGGGGGATTTATCACCTGCATCTGCCACCCATGTGGACTCCAAAGCCCTGCCCTCCCCTCCAGGGGCTAGAGAAGGGACCCCCATCCTTCCCACCCTTCTCCCCACCACCACACTCCCCTCAGCACCTCCTGACCTGTGGGGCTGAGCTCTGGGGCTGCCCCACAACCCCAATCCCTCTGGAGATGCTGTTTGCATGGAGCTCAGCCTCCCTTGCCCTCAATGTCCCCAGTCCTGGGTGCTCTTGACCAGTGGTCCCACAGGTGCTGCCCACCCTGCTGAGATGCTGCCACTGCTCCTGTGCATGTTCCCTGCCTCAGTTTCCCCCCAGCAAAGCCGGGCTTGCCTGAACCTCCTGAAGAACAAGTCCTGTTGGGGGGATAGCAGGGCTGGGGAGCAGGACAGGACTTGCCCCTCATTCCCTCTTCCTCCCAAGCACCCAGGGCAGAAATGAGGCAGAACCTGTTCTGTGCACCCGTGGGGATGCTGCCAGCACCTGGCACCCAGCACCCGGGGAACAGGATCAGGGTTTGGTCCTTCAGATGCTGCCCTTGGGAGGTGTTTGGAGCCAGGCTGCAGGCCATGGTGCCTGCCTGGCTCCCTCTGCAAGGAGAAGTGTCCCCAAGGGCTGAGCCAGCACCTCACTGGCCTCGTGCTGGTGACCAGGGTGCTCCTGGTGTCACCAGGATGACACAGCCCCCAGTCAGGGTCACCCCGGGCTGAGGGAGGCACTGAGGGAGGCTCAGCCCCATGGGCACTGTCCTGTAGTTGTAACTGAGACCCAGCAAACTCGCTGCCCCTCCGGGTCACCAGGGGTGGGCACACAGGGCAGGATGTGACCCAGTGCTCCCCGTGTCTCCAGCCATGGGGCTGGGCTCTGTCTGTGCCCTGATCAAGGCTCCCTCAAGCCACCTGCCCCACTGAGCAAGTCAGGTTCCACACATCCCTCTCTCCACCCATCCCTCTCTCCCTCCATCCCTCCATCTCCAGAGGTCCAGGAGCCGGGGATGGATCCTGCCCCGTCCTTTCCTATCCCAGCCTTGCTCCATCAACACCCCCCGCTGGTGTTGCTGCTCCACAGGACCCGGGACGCAGAGCAAGGGCTCGGTGCCCACCCTGGGTGACCCGCAGCTGAGCCAGCAGCAGCCCCTGGGGGGACACAACAGTCCTCCAGCCACCGTGTCCCCTGCAGAGACCCGGCCACTCCAGAGCACCCAGGGGAGGGACCTTCTCCATCTGGGGCCTCTCCCCGCCCAGCGAGGGGAGGGAAGGGGGGGAGGGCGGACAGACAGACAGACGGAGCCGTTGTTACATCTCATTTCCTTCGAAACCACCCCAAAAAGAATCCCCTTTTCATCTGGCCCTGTGCTTTGCTGCCCCTGCACCCCCCTGAGACCCGCCCCCCCCCCCGAAAGCTGGGCTGGGAAGAAGGTCGGGAGCCGGCAGGGAACCTGATCCCGCCCTCCCAATCAAGGGAAACTGAGGCACAGGCCCCAGCTGTGCTGCATTTGGGTGAGGTTTACCCTGCCCAGGGATCTCCGGCCTGATCCTGCGTGGGGCTGAGCACCCAGCGTGGGCCTGGGTGGGCGGGAACCCCTCCGGAGCCAGGTGGGATTGTGCTGGGCAGGGTGGGGGCTGGGGGGGGTGGGAGTAGCTATGGGGTGGGGCTTTGGGGTCCCCGTGGGATGGGGGATGTGGGGGTGGAGGGGGCAGGAGCTGATCCCATGGGATGGGAACCAGGGGGATGTTCTGTGGGATGGAGACCCCGGAGACCCCACACTGGGCTTTTGGGGTGGGTTGAGGGCTACAGGGAGTGCGGGGAGGGCCGATTTGCTGCCCCACCCCCGTACCCAGCAGAGACCAGTCTCCCCAGTGCCACATTCTGCCCCGTGAGCCCCCCCAAAACCCCCCTGGGTGGGACTAAGGGAAGGGGTGGGGGGTGTGTGTGTGTCTCCCACCCCATCCCCGTGTCCACACCCTTGTCTTCTAACTTGGGGTCCGAGGTGCTTCCCCTCCACACCCACCCCTGCCCGGGCTGCCTAACACCTCCCAATTCAGCCCAGTTCAGCCCAGTTCAGTCCCGTCCAGCGGGTGTTACTGGTTCCAGTCCCTGCTTTCCTGCCGCCGGGGCCAGGAGGCGGTTGCTCCCCTGCGGTTGACTCAGCTCTGGGCCACCAGCACCCAAGGGTGGGGACCGGGGGACACCTGCGGCCACCACCAGGGTCCTAGTGGGGTGCTGGGGGTGGGACAAGCCACTGCGACCACCCCCCCACCCCCCAACGCCCAGCCCTGGGCAGGTAAGTGGGGCTGATCCCACCCACCCACTGGCTGCGGGGCTGCAGCAGCACCCTGGGGTGGGGGGTTGGGTTCTCCCCCCCCCCCTTTTTTTTTTTGGGGGGGGTGTTGGAGCCCTCCCCTGCCCACTCTGCTCCACACCGAGGAGGGATGGGATGGGGGGCTCCGGGGGTTTTGGGGTAATTTTTATGGTCCCCACGCTGTGCCCTTGGGCGGTGTGGGGAGGGTCTGGGGGGGCTGGACGGGGTCTGAGGCCACGGGGATGGGGTTGTGGGGACCCTGGTGCTGGGGGAGGGGGGTGGTTTTGTGCTGGGGAGGGGGAGGCCCTGGGTTGGGGAGGGGCTGCCCGTCCCCAGGGGACTGGGGGGGCCCAGGGAGGACTGAGCTTGGGTCCATTTTGGGGTGGGGGGAGCTTCATGCCGTCCGTGTGTCTCCCCCCCAACCCCCAAGGCTGCAGAAAAAAGGGAGACGTGCACCCCGTCTTTCCCCCCCCCCCCAAGTTGTGGTTGTCTGGGGAGGTTTAACTGGTTTGACTGGTCTCCCGTGCAGGGCGGGGGGCCGTGTGCCCAGCACCGTTTTTGGAGCGGGACGTGGGTGCTTCCCGACACCCCCCCCCCCGCCCCCCGCCCCAGCACCAACCACCGGGGTCCCTGCAGGGACCGGGGAACGGCGACAGCTCCTGGGTGACCTTTGCGGGTACCGGCCGTGTCCCGGGGTGCGGGGGGGACACCCCCGTGTGCCCCCGGGGAGCAGGACACCAGCGGGCTGCTGCGGGGGGGCAGCGGCAGCAGCGTTCCGGTACGTGTCCCCTGAGACCCTCCCCCCCCCCCCCCCCCCCCCCAAACCTGGATGGGTGCTGGTGGGTGTCACAGGGTCCCCGCTCCTTGGGGGACAGGGTGCTGGTGTGGGGGCTGAGTCCAGAGGGTCCCTGATGTGTGATGTAGGGGATCACTGGTGCTGGGTTTGGGGGGGTGGTCCGTGCAGGGTTGGCACCCAGTTCACACACGCACACACCCCCACCCCGGCTGGCACTGGTGTGCTTAGGTCCTGGGCAGGGGTCTGGTTTGAGGCCAGTGCCCCCCCCCCTGGGGAGGGGCTGGGGACAGGGCCACCCCTGGGGCAGGGACAGAGTGACACTCTGGGCTGGGACAAGACCCTCTGTAGGGCTGGGACAGGGGCACCCGTGGGGCAGAGTCACTTTCAGGGCTGGGGACAAGGCCCCTTGTGTCTGAGCCCCCCAGCTGTGCTGGTGCCCAGATCCCAGGGGGGTGATGGGGGGGCTGGGGAGGTCGAGGAGGGGGGGGGCGGTGGCGGCAGGACTGACCCTGCCCCAGTGCTGCTGCAATTTCCTGCCCTCAGCAGCGTTTCCCCAACAGCAGGGCTGGGAAGGGCCGTGCTGAGGCAACGCTGGGCAGTGGGGCAAGAGCCCTCAGCCCTGTGATGAGCTGTGTGCGGTCTCAGCCCAGTTTGGTCTCAGCCCAGCTGGGTCTCAGCCCATCGTGGGGTGCAGCCGAGCCCCATTTTTTTGCCACCCGTCTGGGTGGCCCTGGCACCTGGTGGAACCCGTGGGAAAGCAGGCATGGGCAGAGCTGGTCCTGAGCAAACACTCTGCACAAACACGGGCTGTGGGCAGGATCCCGGGAGCGGGCAGGATCCTGGCAGCAGGCAGGGCTGGCCCTGGCATGGGGCCGGCAGCTGGGCCTGGCAGCAGGAGGAGCAGGCAGGACCTTCCTCAGCCTCCCTGGGGGATTCCCACGCTCCCTTGGCACCCTTGGCATCTTCCCACCCCTCTCTTTGTCCCCGTTGGGGGTTCTGGGGATGTTTTTGGGGTGCAATGCAGGGTGTGTGGGGGGGTGTACGTTGAGTTCCCGCCCCATCTCTTTGCAGAGGGGTCAAGATGATTCCCACCCCAGGGGGTCCTGGGGGTGTTTTGGGGTGCAATGTGGGGTAGGGGAGTTCCGTGCTGAGCTCCCACCCCATCTCCTTGCAGAGAGGTCAGGATGATTCCCACCCCAAAGCGTCCCCGAGGTCCTTCTCCAGATGCTGGCATCGCTGGTGCATGCCCGGCACGCTGAGCCCCCCCGGACTCAGCCCCCCGTGTCTCGGCACCCCCCTGGGCCGGCAGATCGGGGTGTCCCTGCCCTGTCCCCCCACCCCACCATGGCGCTGGAGCTGGTGACCGAGGCGCTGCTGGACCTGAGCTTCCTGACGGAGGAGGAGCGGGTCTCCATCGCCGAGGTGCTGCGCCGCGACTGGCAGCTCCGCCGCCGCGAGGAGGGACGGATCAGGTGAGGGGGGGGATGTCCCTGCCCGGGGTCACCCTCGGGGACAGGGTGAACCTCCCCTGAGAGCAGCTGTACCCCCTGAGGACATGGCAGTGAGCCTGGGGTCCCCTCTTCCCTTGGGGACAGAGCAGCCAGCCTGCAAGGTGGGGGGGATGTCCCCGGGGGGTGTCCCCCGGGGACGGGGGCAACCACTGAGCCCAGCCATGGTGAAGCCCCGTGGTGGGTGACACCAGGAAGGGGCGGGGAGGTCTCCAAGCCCCCTGGGTGAGATGGTGGTCGGTGTCCCCAAGGCCAGTCCTGGTGGTTCCATCAGCCGCTCGGGAAGGGTGATGGGGACAGCGGCGCCGGGGCTCGATGGCAGCGCGGGGGTGGGAGGGGGGGGACACAGGGGTGGGAAGAGACCCAAGGACGTACCCCCCCCCCACCCCCAGCAAGCTCCGCAAGTCGGTGTCGGACCCGGCTCGGCTGAGGGTCCTCACCGGGGACTGGTTCTGCGACGCCCGCGCCCGGCGGCACCGGCACCACTTGGGCTCCGACCTCGTCCGCGCCTCCATCCGCCGCAGGAGGCGGCCCCGGGGTAGGTGGTGACAGGGACTCTTTGGGGAGGGGGCAGTGGGGGTCAGGGCTCAGCCCACTGAGGTCCCCCGTGTTCCCCAGGAGCGGGGGACACGGAGCGTGGCCCCAGCCTGGGCGAGCTGGAGGCCATTGGTGAGCCCCTGGTGGAGGAGAAGGAGGATGAGGATGGTGTGGAGCTGGAGGAGAGGTGAGGGGGTGGTTTGGGGAGTGGGGTGTCACCCCATGGGTGCCCCAGGGCTGGTGGCATCTCTTAGCCGTCCCCTCGGGGGAGTGGCAGAGCCCTGGGATGGCAGAGAGGGGGGGCTGGAGTTGGGGAGGGGGAGAAGAACTCATGGGAAGGGGATGGCACATCCTGAGCTCTGTTGTCTTGGTGTCTGTCCCCACGTCTGTCCACTCTCCTGGTGTCTGCCATCCCAGTGTCTGCCCACCATCCCGGGGGGGTTCCTGTGGCTCTGCTGGGCCCCCCCGCTCCATAAATAGCTGCAGGGCTGGGAGGGGAACAACGAGCTCATTAGCCTGATGAATTGTTGTGAGGCACTAATGAGGGTCCCTTCTTGCAGCCCCCCCTCGGAGCCGGTGACTGCGGAGCCCCAGGTGGGTGCCCGGTGGGGGGTCCCGAGGCCCCGGTGATGGGCTGGGTCGGTGGGGGAGCCCTGTGCCTGGGTCACCCTGACTGCAGGGGACACGGAGCAGCAGTGTCACCCCAGGAGGGGCTGCTGCTGGGGCCAGCCTTGTGTGTAGCTGTGTAAAGAGGGGTGTGGGGAGTAATGGGGGACATCCTGGATGACATCCCCGTCCCCAAGGACCCTGAGGGGCCGGACTGAGGGGAGCAGGTGCTGAGAGGAGCAGGTGGGGAGAGGAAGCTGCCTGGGGGTGCCCGTTTTCACCCTGTCCCACATGTGCCGACTCGCAGCCCAGCCCCACAGCCCCAGCTCCGGAGGGGACCCCGGTGTCACAGCCCCTGGAGCCGGGTGACATCCTGGAGAGGGAGCAGGACATCCCAGCACATCCAGGTAACCGTGATGGGGGGGGTCAGTGCTGTTGAGGTCTGGAGGGGTTGGAGCCCCCCAGCACTGCTCTCCTGCCTCTTCCCAACACCCCTGCCCCCATCACAGGCCCCCAGCCCTCGATGGCTCAATGCTCTTGCACACACCCCCCCCCCACCTCCTCTCTGTCCCTGCTGCTTCGGGACCCCCCACCCACCCTGTGTCCTTGCAGGTGGCACAGCAGGTGGGAACCCCTTCGGCACCTCCAGCACCGAGGATGAGGAGGATGAGCCTGACACTGCACAGAGCAGCCCCAGTGCTGGGCAGGTGGGAGGGGTAACTGGGGGGGGAGGGGGGTTGTATGGGGTTGAAGGGGGTGTTTATGGGGTTTTGGGGACTCTGTGGCACTGGGAGGGCTGTTTGGGGGGACTGTATGGGGCTGGGGGGGGGTTAGAGGGGCTGGAGGGGACTGTGTGGGGCTGGAGGGCAATATATGGGGTTGGGGGGGCTGTATGGGGTTCGGGGGGGTGTTTATAGGGTTTTGGGGGCTTTATGGAGATTTGTGGGGCTGAGAGAGATGTCTAGGGCTCTATGGGAGTTTTGGGGGGCTATATGGAGTTGGGGGAGGGGCTGTATGGGAGTGATGGGGGCTGTCTGGGAACTGGGAGGGGCTGACTGGGACACGCAGAGGCAACATGACGCTGCCTGTGCCCAAGCACTGGGCATTTCCTGGGAGCCCTTGGGTGCCTGCACTGAGGATGAGGGTCTGGGAGGGGGTGCTCACCCTTCTCTGCTTTGCATTTCCAGAGGCCAGGGACCCCCCAAAACGATCAGGCAGCCCCAGGCCGGGTTTCCCCACCAAATGGCCATGCACCCCCAAGCAGCCTCCTGACCACCAGCTCCTCCATCTCCAGCCTCAGCTCCTCCACGGTACAGGGCTGGGTGTGTGTGTGTGTGGGGGGTGTTGGATTTGGGGGGGGTCACCTCTCTGTTCCCCCACCCTGACCGTGTCCCCACAGCTGAGTGGCAGCCTGATGAGCCTGTACAGTGAGGGGGAGCTGGGCAGCGTGGCCGTGAGGGGCTGCGTCCAGTTCTCCCTCCGCTACGACCCGGCCAAGAAGGAGCTGCAGGTCCACGTGCTGCGGTGCAGGGAACTGGCTGAGGCCAAGAAGCAGCGGTCGGACCCGTGAGTGCCCCTACCCTGAGTGGTGATGCCCACCGTGGTGACCATCAGATCCACCTCACAGGGGTCTTTTTGGTTCCAGGTACATCAAGACGTACCTGCTGCCCGATAAGTCCAACCGCAGCAAGCGCAAGACCACGGTGCGGAAGAGGAGCTTGGATCCCATCTTCAATGAGACCCTCAAGGTTTTTTTTGGGGTGGTTTTGGAGCACTCAAGGGCAGGTGGTTGGTGGGGGTGGGGGGGTGGATAACCTCACCCTGTTCCTGTCCCCTCCCTGCCAGTACAAGCTGGAGAAGAGGGACCTGCAGGGCCGGACCCTGAATCTCTCCGTGTGGCACCACGACAGCCTGGGCAGGAACCTCTTCCTGGGGGAGGTGGAGATTGCACTGGGCACCTGGGACTGGGCCAACACACGCCCCGAGTGGTTCAGCCTCCAGCCCCGGGTGAGTCCCCAGTCCCTCCCCCAGCTCCCCCTGCCATCCAAAGCCTCCCCTGACACCCCCCAACTCCCCGTATCCTCCCCAGATGCCCATCTCCTCAGATGGCCTCACCAGCCGGGGCAACCTCAACTTGGCATTGAAGTTCATCCCTGCTGGCTCAGAAGGTGAGAGGTATGGGTGGGCACCCAGATTTGTAGGGGCGGGGGGGGGGGGGGGGAGGAGGGCCCAGCCTGGTAGGCTGCCCCTGACCCCTCTCACCCACAGGTGGGGGGCTGCCACCCACGGGCGAGCTCCACATCTGGGTGAAGGATGCTCAGAGCCTCATCCCCTTGCAGAGCGGCACCGTGGACGCCTTCGTGCAGTGGTAAGAGGGGGGACAGCATCCTGGAGGGGCTGGGGAGATGGGGGGGGGGGGGTCCCCACCCTCACCCCCCTGTCACCCACCCCCCCCCCCCAGCTACGTGCTGCCAGATGACAGCAAGGCCAGCAGGCAGAAGACACGGGTGGTGAAGAGGAGCCTCAACCCCCTCTTTAACCACACCATGGTCTACGATGGCTTCCAAGCCAAGGACCTGGCCGAGGCCTGTGCCGAGTTCACCCTCTGGCACCACGAAGCCTTTTCCAAGCGCCAGCTGGGGGGCATCCGCCTCAGCCTGGGCACAGGTCAGGTGTGGGGAACCCCGGGGGGGTGTTCCCAGGCTGGTGGTGGTGGGGGGGGGGTTTGTGTGACAACGCTGGTCTCTCCCCAGGGAGCAGCTACGGGCTCCCCGTGGGCTGGATGGACTCGACGGCGGAGGAGCGGGGGGTCTGGGGGCAGCTGCTCCAGCAGCCCGGGCACTGGGTGGAAGCTCTGCTGCCCCTACGGACCAACCTGGTCCCTCGGGCATAGCCCCCACTGCCCCTTTCCCCCCACACACATCCCCCCCCCACCCAGCTCCATGGACCACCCGGTGTCAGTGGAACGGCAGGAGGTGAGGGGGACACCCCCCCATCCCCCAAAGCTGAGCCTGGAGAATCACTGTGCGGGGCTGGGGTCTGTGCCCCCCCCAACCCCCCCTTTCAGCAGCAATGAAGTGGCACCGTCGGGCGCAGTTGCAGGATGTTTTATTGCCCTGGTTCTTACCGGAGAGCACCGGGACTGCCCCGTTCCTACCCTCTCCCCCGCCCACCAGCAGACCCCCCCGCACCGGGGCTGCCCCATTCCCTCCCCAGTTTCGCCCCCCCCCACCCCCGCAGAGCTCCCTCCCGGGGCCGGTTCACACCAGGATGGTCCATCCCCCTCCCCGGGCCCCTTCCCGGGCTGCCCCACACCGGGGCTGCCCCACACCGGGCTGCACTCCCCCCCCCAGGGCACCGGGCACTGTTTCTGAGGGGTGAAGGGCAGGGCCCCCCCGGGAGGAGACGAATCTGCCCCCCCCCCCAGCTCCTGCCGGTTGCAAAGAGCCGGTTGTGAAACGGGGCTGAGGGGAAGGGGAAGGAAAAGGGGGGGTCGGTGCCCCCTCCGTGCACGCGTCGCAGCTGAACTAAGGGCCCCGACGTTGCCCGGGGTGGAGGGGGGGGCAGAAGCCAAGAGAGGCCGGGGCAGACAAGCCCACCGTGCAGGCAGGAGTGGGGGGTGACATCCCCAGGAGAGGAGAGGACAAGGTCTTGTTGCTCCATCCTCCAGTGTGGCATCGCCTCTCCCCATACTGGTTTCCCCTCCCCTGGTCACTGGCAGGACTGGAGTCACTGGGGCCAGGACACAGCCATGTCCCCAGCTGCAGGCACAGGGTTTGCAACCAAAATGTCCTACGGGGGGGGGGTGAACACAACATAAATTCCCCCAGGTGGGCTCTGGGGTGGTGACAGGTGATGGGTGACAATGACACAGACACCAGGAAGAGGAGGAAAAATCCTTTATTGGGGCTCTGCCCCCGCCCCCCCCCCTCTCCCCCCCCCCCCCATTGGCTCAGGCTCTGCCCAGTGTGGGGCTGGGGGCTCGGCTAGCACGGGACCACCCCCCTGCCCCCCACATCCTCTGACCCCCTGGGGTGCCCTGGGCTCCTGGCAAGTGATCCCAAGGCTGGGAATCAGGGCTGGATGGGATCCCCAAGCTCAGCTGCCCCCTCCACCCTGCTCTGCCCCCCACCCAGGGAGCAGCTGGTGCTGGGGACAGGGCTCAGACCCGGGTGACATGTCCCACCCCGGTGTCCCCTGAGGCAGAAAGGACAGCCCGGGGCAGAGCCACCTTTGCATAGTTGTGGTGTGGGCAGGGGCCCTGTGGCTGGGAAGGGGGGTGTGGGGGGGTCCCAGTCTGGCACTGGGCAGGGACACCAGCACTGGGCAGGGACACTGGCAGCTCTGGCTTCTTCTCTGCCTTCCCCCGGGGGGGCCCGAGGGCAGTGTCCCCCCCAGGCCTGGGCGTGCAGTGGCCTCAGATCCTGGTGCAGCAGACAGAGAAGAGCACGTAGCAGCAACGGCCTGGGGGGGCTGTGCCCTGGGGGGGGGGGTGTGGGGAGTAGGGAATGGGGGCAGGGGTGCCCCAGTGCCCACCCCCCCCGCCCCTGCACTCACATGGGTGGCAATGCCCTGGGGAAGGGTTGGGAGTTGGGTAGGAATGATGGCAGGGGAGGGATGGGAGGGGGGCCGGGCACAGGCATGCCCCCCCCCCACACTCCCTGAACCCCCCTCCAAGCTTCACGCCCCCTCCCCAAACACAAGACAGACACCACCTGGCAGAGTTTAATTGGGGCAGCTTGAACTACAAGTCTCACCCCACAGCACACAGCACACACCCCCCTCCCCAAAATAACACACAGAAGATGGGGCGGGGGGGGGGGGGGGAGCACAGCTAAGGACTGTCCCCCGCCCCCCAAACCCCACAGCAACACAGAGGCACAGCAAAAGCACAAAGCACACAGCAAGGCCCTGGCTCTGCTCCCCTGGTGGGCACGGAGGGGCTGGGGGGGACAGCAGCTGAGGGGGGGGGCTGGGGAGGGTCAGAGCAGGGGCCTGGGTGCTCCAGCCAAAATGCTGAAGGGAACAGCCCCCTAGAGCCCAAAGGGGAAAGAGGGGACCCACAGCCCCCCACCACTCCCCCTCTCTGAGGTGAGCCCCAAGGCTGTGGGGAGGCAGTGGGGCCGGGGGTGAAGTGGGGGTGTAGGAGGCAGGGGGGGGGGCTGCTGGGTGGTCTCTAATTGGGGCCAGAGTTAAAGAGATGGAAAGGGGGGGGCTTCACCCCTGCTCTCACAGGGTTGGGGGGGTGGGGGGGGCTGGGGACACCTCGGGTGGCAGAAGGGGCACAGAAGTGCCCAGGGGCTGTGCATCAGCCCCTCCAGGGGCTCTGTGCATGAAATGGGGGGGTGAGGAGGAGGGACACCCCCGTCTCTTCCACCACAAAAGATTCCCAGGCAAACAGCAAACAAGCTGGGGAAAAAAACCTCTTCATGCAAACCAGGAGAGATGGGTCAGGACATCCACCCCCACCTCTCCCCCCATCCTGGGGAGGTGCAAGGGAAGGGTGAAGCTCTGGGGGTGCGGAGGGGCAGCCCCCTCCCCAGCACCACCAGCACCTACTGGTTGTCCTCTCTGGCAGCGTGCAAGGAAAGAGAGAGGGGGCACGGCCCCCCCCCCCAGCATTAGACATGGTGCCCCATGGGGCATCAGGGGAGGGGGGGAGAAGAGCAACAGGCCCCCACTTGGCTCAGCTTGGAGTGATGGATTTGGGGGGGCGGTCCCATGGGGCTCGGAGCCAGGATCTGGCCAGGCAGCAACAGACATGGGCAGGACAACCAGACACCAGCCAGGGGACAGGCAGGGCTGGGGACAGGCTCCCTCCATCTCCCAATTCCCCCCCCCGCCCCCCCAAAATGAGGACAAAGGGGCACAAAGAGCCACAAGAGACAAGACTCAGTGGCAGGACAGGACACGGCCAGACGGGTCACGGAGCCCCACGCACCAGGGCTGAGCCCCCAGGTTGGTCTTCAAGGGTGGGCCAACCCCCTGGGTGTCCCCTCCAATCCCCCTCCCGGCCAGGGGTGCAAGGGCTTTACTCACAGCGTTTGGTAGGTGCTGTCCTTCGACTTGATGAACTTGATGATGAAGAAGACCACGGCCTGGACGCTCAGCACCAGCACGATGCCCCCGATGAAGCTGGCGGTGTCAAAGCCAGGGGGGTGAAATTCGGGGCTGCCCGTTAAGGGGGCGCTGGTGGTGGTCCCTAAAGGCAGGGGGAAACATGGGGAAGGGGGTATGGGTGCTGTTGGTACCCTTGGGATACTGAGAGCCCAACCAAGGAGAAAGGATGTGAGGTCTGCGCGTGGCCCCGGCACCTGCAGGGGGCTGGGATGTCCCCATGGACACGGGGATGCAGGGATGGGCTCAGCCCCTTCCCGTGCCAAGGGAGCCGCGGGATCGGAGCCAGCAGGGAGAGGATGAAAGGATCCCAGTGGGATGAATAATTCAGAGGGCTCCGGGCTCCGGTTACCGGCCGTAATGAGCCCAAGGCTCTCCAGTTCCCGCTCCCTGGAAGAGGTTCCTGCTCCTCTCCCAGCCCCTGCTCCAACCCACTTCCCAGCAAGGATGGCAGCAGGGCTGGTTCTGGGAGGACTGCAGAGTGTTAGGACACCCCCCCTCCCCAGCTCCATCCTGGCATCCCACAGCAGCATTCCTGGGGGCAGAGGGGGGGGACAGGGACCGAGCTGTGACCCCGGGGGTGGCACTGGCCAAGACTGATGCTTCATGTGTGGAACCTCAAGGTGGCTTTGCTCATCCCTCCCAGGGGGGTGGGAAACACAGAGGGAAGCAGCTTGTCCCATCGCACTGGGCAGTGTCCCCTGGGGCACCTGGACCCCCCCCATCCCACCCCCACTCACTCGGGGCGTGTGTCACTGGCTTCTTGCTATGGGGATGTGGAGGCTCTTCCGTCGGGGACTTCAGTGCTGCTGGAGGCAGGGACAGAGGGAAGGAGGAACAGGGTTATCAGGGGACATCCCCGTGCACCCCCCCACCCCACATCCCTGTCCCAGGGGTGGGATTTCATCCCCACAGCCCCAGCACCCATGGCAGTACCTCTGTCCCCAAGGCTGCTGGGTCCAGGGGGGAGCTGCTGGGGTCTGGGGGAGGACCCCTCTGGAGAGGACCTCTCTGGGGGGATGGATGTTACCTGGACACAGGGTACTGGTGTTGTAGAGCTCACAGGTCTCTCGTGCTGCTGCCCCTCTCTGCAAGCAGGTCCCTGTCTCTGTGGGAAGAGAGAGACAGGTTTTCTCAAGGGATCCCCCAGCAAACCAGCCCGTGGGGGCACCCGGTGCAGCCGATGGCATTTGTGCCTGTGGGGGCACCTGAGGGCTTGGGATGGTGAGGACCTGTTCCTCAATCTCCACGTGGGAATGGGAGCAGCACACTGCAGAATCCCACACCCCTTCTCGTGGGGCTGACAGGGACCCCCTGTCCATCCCCCATCCCAAGGACCTGGCACCCAAGGGTGCTGAGCTGCTGGCACCATCCCAGGGAAGGCTGGTGACAGGTGGGAGCCCCTTGCTGTGCCCCCCCACCCCCACGGTTGAGCCCCCTCACCTGGCTCCTCGGGGGTCCCGCAGCCCACCCAGATGCAGCCGCTGGTGTTGTGTGGGGCAGTGCTGGCCGTGCACGTCTCACAGGACCTCAGCTCACTGCACCCCCCTGCCAAAACCGGGGAGGGGGGGGGTGGCAAAGGGTGAGGACCGGGCCAGCACCCCTCACCCCCCCCATCAGCCGAGGTAGGGGCTGGCCCTTCTGCCCCACGGAGGAAGATTTCTCAGTGGGAGGGATGAAGGCACCACTCACAGACCCATCCCTCTGGCTGCAGGTGAGTTTGTAGCATCATCAGCTCCCCACAGAGGGGACACCCCACAGCTCCCAGCACCCACAGCCACCTGGGACACCCAGGGCTCACCCCATCACCCCCAGCCACCCCAGCCCAGAATCTTTTGGTGGGGGTTTCAAAGAGACGTGGCAGCAACACCAGGCTGGCTGCTCCCTGAAACCCAGGGAGGTTTATTTAAGCATCACCCCCCACTCTGCTCACCCAGACCCCCTGTCCCCCATCACCTCAGCAATGCTGTTGAGTCACTTGGGTGTTTGTGGAGCTGCTTTGCCACGAGCTCTCCCCCTTCCCCCCCCCTCATCATTAATTTACAGTGATGACTGTCAGCGAGGGAGGCTGCAGCAGGAGCCATGGCCGGGCCCTGCCTCAACCTCACTGCATCCCATGCCTGCTTTGCCCCACCCCGGGAGCCATTCCCCACCCTGGGAATGCTTTCAGACCCCCCTAGGGGACAAACAACCTCCCCATGGGGCTGGGGGTTTGCGACTCCCTGAGACTGACCCAGCTTGGCTTTGCCACCCCATCCCCACCAGCAGCACCTTCCAGAGGGGTTCCCACCACGCCTCCCCTTGGGATGGACAACTTGAGGACCCCATCCCCCCGGCTTTTAGGGTCCTCCTGGCTACCTGGACCCTGCACGCTTGAAAGAAGCAGCTCTTCCCTCCTCTCAATTCCCCCCTCGGGGCCCTTCCCTCTTCCCAGTTCCCTCCCCACCAGCAAAAGGGGGCAACTGGTGGCGTGGGATGCAGCGGCCCCATTGCCATGGCTACGGCGTGGTGGGCACACAGCCGCGCCCCCCCCCCCCTCCCTCTACCCCCCCCCCCAGCATTTCGAGACCTGCCGGGAACCAATGGGAAAGTAGGACTTTGTTCGCAAGGGTTTCAGGCAGGTTTATAATTTCAGTTATTTTTATCGCAGCAGGAGCAGGAACAGACGTCGGAGCTTCAGCGTTGTCAACTCCCTCTCCTGTCGTCAGGTGGAAAGGGGGGGGAGAGGGGAATAAAAAGGGGGGTAACAGCAGCCCCCATCCCGATAGATGCTCTGGGAACATGTGTAGGTCCCGGCGGGACACGTCGGGGTGGAAATGTCCCCCCGGAGAGGCCGGGGGGGGGGAGGGTGGGGGTGGGAGAAGGGGAACAAACGCAGCCGGGTTTGCATAATTAACGCCCGGAGTTGCAGGGACCCGGAGCGGGAGGGTCCCAAAAAACTGTCCCAACCCATGAGACCCCGCCCCGCTCTTCGGAGAGGAGGTCGGACCTTGCACCCCGCTTGTCCCGCGGGGGTGCGGGGCACCCCTCCTGGCCCTGGGGGAGCAGGAGCAGGAGCTGGAGCAGAGGCAGGAGCAGGGACCCCCCGAAGCGGGCCCAGCCGGGGGAAGGAGGCTCCCCAGGCCCAGCGGGGGTGCGAAACCCCCCGAAAAAAGACACTCCTCCCCCCAAAAAAAGAAAAAAGTTCAGCTGCCCCAAAGCTGCAAACTCCCTTCACCCCCCTGCCCCTCCTGCCCTGGCCGTACCTGCGCGGGTGGGCGCGCACAGGAGCGCGCACAGGAGCGCGCAGAGCATCGCCCCGGCAAACGGCGGGGCCATGGCCCGGCCCGGCCCGGCTTGGCCCGGCTCAGCTCAGCCGGGCTCGGCTCGTCCCGGCCCGGTCCCGGTGGGAAGGGTTCGGCCGCGGAGCTCCCGGGAGAGCGGAGCGGAGCCGCGGGCACATGCGCGCCCGCGGGAGGCGGCCCCGGGGGGGCGGGAAGAGGCGGCCCCGCCTCGTCCCGCCCCCCCCTCGGGGGTCCGGCCCATGTTGGGGCTGGGGGGGGGGCACTCTGGAGGTGCACCCACCGACCCACCCCCCCGCGCTCTGCCGTGGGAAGATGGCTCGGGGGGCTCCGGAGCACCGGGAGGTGCACCCGCGGCACCCACTGCCCTGCGCACCCGGTGCTAACTGCACACCCTGTGCACTGCACTCACTGCACACCCTGCACTCACTGCACACCCTGCACTCACTGCACACTGCCTGTGCACTGCACTCACTGCACACCCTGTGCACTGCACTCACTGCACACCCTGCACTCACTGCACACCCTGTGCACTGCACTCACTGCACTCACTGCACACCCTGTGCACTGCACTCACTGCACTCACTGCACTCACCGCACGCGCTGCCTGCGCTCCGCACGCTGCACCCACTGCGCGCACAGCACAGTGCCTGGGCACTGCACACGCACACACACACACACACACACAAACCCCCGTTCATCCCCGCCAGCAGCTCCCGCAGATCCAGCCCCGACCCCCGCGGGGTCCCGCTCCCTCCCGGCGGGGCCAGGTTGCTGGGGAAGGTCCGAGAAGTCCCGAACTTCCAGAAACCGGTGGGTGGGTCTCGGGGGTGCTCACGCTCCCTCTTCCTCCCCCCAGAGGCCGGGGGGGCTCCCTGCCCAGCCGCCTTTCCCGCAGCCCCCCGAGCCGGGCCAGGCCTTCCCGCTTGTCCCGGCGATTAATTATTTAGGTCCGCGCGGGAAAGCAGAAGGGGGGGTGTGGGGGGGTGGGATGCGCACCCCCGCCTATGCGGGGGAGGACCCATCTTCACACCCACCCCAGGCCTCCCCCTCCGCACACCGCGCCCAGGGTGCCAAGCGGAGCCCCCAGACCTCTGCAATGGGGGTGGGAAAGACGGGGGGGCGTGTGGGGGGGTCGGGCACCCCCTCCTCTGCAGCTCCGTCCTGCGCGGGCTGCGCAAGGACGTGGCGGGGGGGGGGCAAGGGGAGGGAATCCCGGGAACGACGTGGGCAGGGGGGGGTGTGACCGGTGGGATGGGGGGGGGGGAGAGAAGTGGGATGGGAGCTTGGGGGGGGTGGGGGGGGGGTGGTTTTTTTTATGAATGGGCCGCTCCATCCCCGGTGTGATTACTATGCGGCGCTCGCGCTGCCTGGCGGGGCGCTGATTGGCTGCGGGGCCGCATTGACGTCACAGCGGGGAGAACGGGGCTCGGGGGGGGGGCGGTGGGAGTGGGGGGGGGTCTATGGTGAGTCACCCCCCACCCCCCCTCCATACATCCCCCCAGCATCATCCCCCCCACCTCCCCGGCGGGGTTCGGTCACTATAACTCGGCGGAGCACATGGCAGCGGGACCCCAGCCGGGGAGACCCGCGCAGGTGAGTGCCTGGCACCTCGGGGGGGGGGGGGACACGGACACCGGGGGGGGACATGGACACCGAGGGTGGGGTGCACGGACAGCGGCTGAGGGGACAGGGACACCGAGAGAGAGGGACGGGGACATGGGGAAGGAGCGTGGCACGGGTACCGGGATGTCGTGCATGGACAGCGGAGGGGGACGCGGATACCGGGGTGGGAATGGGGACACCGGGGGAGGGGGGGAAACGGATGCTGGGGGATAGGCATGGGCACCGGGCAGGGGGACACCGGGAAGGGGGGGTGAGGCCCCTTGGGCAGCACTGTGGGAAGGTGGAGGTACCCCGGGTACCCCGGGAGGGGCAGAGCCTCAAGGCAAAGGGGGATCCCCTCGGTTGGAGGGGTGGGGGGAGCATGGTGAGGCGGGTGGGCGGCTTCCCCCCCACCCCAGGGATGCTGGTCCTGGGTTAGGGCCACCCCCTGCCCGGGGTCTCATCAGTTTGGTCCCAAAGCCTTCGCGGGGGGGGGCGCAGGGAAGATTGCTGGGATTTATCCCCAAAAATCATGTAGTGTCCAAACCCCCCGGCAATTAGCAGAGGCAGGAGGGGGCTGAGTGGGGGTTGTTCCCTCCCCCCTCCAATTTTTATTCCCAAATTTATTTTTCTTTCCCTGCAAAAGAATTAAAACCAAACCCTGTTGGTCCAGAAAAAAAAATGCCCTTGGAGCCCCCCCCCCCCCCACTGCTCTGCCCCCACCTCCCAGAGACAACTTTTGAGGGGAGTGGGGGGGAGACAGGACTGTCCCTGACTGGCTGGCACAGGGAGGGCTCAGGGGGGGTCCCTGCCAGGTGCAGTGGGTGCTGAGGGGGCTGCTCTGGGCTTCAGCAGGTCAGTCTCCAGCACCATGATCGAGGAAGAGCCCCCCAGCTCCAGCCAAGGCCAGTTTGCTGCCCGGAATGGCACCAGCAGCTCCTTGGACCTAGAATCTGTGGTACAACCCTTGGTCTTGAACCCGTGGGACGTTGTCCTCTGCATCTCTGGCACCATCATCTCCTGTGAGAACGCCATCGTGGTGGTGCTCATCTTCTACACCCCAGCTTTCCGGGCTCCAATGTTCCTCCTCATCGGCAGTTTGGCCACCGCTGACCTCCTGGCTGGTTTGGGTTTGATCCTGCATTTTGCCTTTGTCTATTTCATCCCATCAGAGGTGGTCAGGCTGCTGACAGTGGGGCTCCTGGTCACCTCCTTCACCGCCAGCATCAGCAGCTTGTTGACCATCACCATCGACCGCTACTTGTCCCTCTACAACGCCCTGACCTACTACTCGAAGAGGACGGTCACCAGGACTTACATCATGTTGGTCCTCACCTGGGGAGGCTCCATCTGCCTCGGGCTCTTGCCCATCATGGGCTGGAACTGCCTGAAGGAGCCCTCCTCCTGCAGCGTTGTCAAACCCTTGATGAAGAACCACCTCATCATTCTCTCCGTCTCCTTCTTCATGATCTTCACCGCGATGCTCCAGCTTTATGTGCAGATCTGTAAGATCATCTGCAGGCACGCCCACCAGATCGCCCTCCAGAGACATTTCCTGGCCACTTCCCACTACGACACCACCCGGAAAGGCATTGCCACCCTGGCCCTCATCTTGGGCACCTTTGCTTCCTGCTGGCTGCCCTTTGCCATTTACTGTCTCCTGGGGGACAACAGCTACCCAGCCCTCTACACCTACGTCACCCTCCTCCCGGCCACCTACAACTCCATGATCAATCCTGTCATTTATGCCTTCAGGAACCAGGAGATCCAGAAGGTGCTGTGTGCCCTGTGCTGTGGGTGCTTCTCCTCCACCAGCCCCTTCCGCTCCCACTCCCCCAGTGACGTCTGACACGTGTGTCCCCCCCACCCCCTCTGCACCTTCCACTTACCAACTGCTTGAAGGATTTCCTTTTCTCCTTGATTTTTCTCCCCCTCCCCTTTTCATTCCCAGAGACTCAGGAAGTCTTGGAATCGAGCAGCTTTTCTCAGCCCCATCCTTTGGTGCACAGCCCCCTTCTCTATTTTTCCACTTTTTGAATGCACAGGAGAGAAAAAAAAAAAAAATCCATATTTTTTATCCATAATATAATCTATATTTATGCCTGAGGGCAAGAGAGGAAGGGAGAGATCCTCATATTTTCTTTACAAGTATTTATGATGCTTTATTTTTTTAAGGGGGAGGGAAGGGATGCCAGGAACGTTCTCTCTCCCCTCTTACTTTTTTTTTTACAGCCTCATTATTGACCTCAGATAATTAAAAGATATATATTTTGTACGTTTGGGGAAAGCGGGAGGGGGGGAGAACTGGGGAGGACTTGCTGGAGGAGGAAGGACTCAAACCTCCACCCATCTCCCAGCCATCCAGCCGTTTATTTATGATTTCTTTAATTATTATTGGATGTGATGTCCCTGCCTTCAGCCCAGCGCCGGGACTTGCTGCCCTCTAGTGCTCGCTGCCTTCGGGGCTCCGCACCCCCAAACCCCCAGCAGCTCCGGGGGAGGGGGGGGGTCCCCTGGGTGCTGCCCCCTCCTCTTACGGCACCCAGAGCTGCTCCCCCACCCCGCCAAAGCCTTTCTTTGCACTGGGACTGGATTTGCACATTTGGGGGGGGGGCGGATGGGGATGTGAAGGGAGCCCCTCCGTGGGGTGCTGCAGGGATATGGGGGCCGGGGGGGGAGGGGGGGCGGGGGTTGCTTCTTGTTTACAACCACGGGGATGGAAATAAAATGAATTTGTGATATGAAGTGTTGTCTGATGCTGGGGAGGGGACTGGGATGGTGTTTCCTGCTGTGGGGGGCGGGGGGGGTGGGGAGAGCAGGTTGAGGTTCCCCCAGTCCAGGCAGGACCACCTTTCTCCCCGCTCCGTTTCCCTGCGGCTGGGTAAGAAATCCCAAGCGACAGCGCGTCCCCCACCCTTCAGATCCTGTTAGCAGGAGCCGGCCCCGGGGGTGGGGGGAGCGGCACCGGGGGGGGGGAGGAAAGCTCTGGCCATCCTCATCCTCATCCTCATCCTCACAGCATCCATCACGACAAGGTCACCACCAGATGCCTGCACCCCAGCCCCTCTGTCGGGGGGACACACACACACAGGACCCCTGCACCGAGGTGCCCTCAGCCAGGGTCTGCAGCGCCCGGGGCCGCCGGCACTCAGCACTCGTCAAGCTTAATGATGGCAAAGCTAATTAGGGCAACTGGTCCTCTCCAGTAGAAGGGCTCTGCGACCCCAGAGCCACCCCCCCACTCCCCCCAGCCCCCCCCCACCCTGCTCAGCCCGGCCAGGGAGCAGCAGGTTTCTTCCAGGCACTTGCGCATCCGTGGGGATGTGGCAGAGCCCGGGGCTGAGGAGCAGCCGGAGCCGGTGGTGCGGGATGCGTGCGGGTCCCCGGGGCTCGGCTTCACCTCGGGGACCTGGTGGGCAGCCCCCAGGGTTGGTGCTGTTCATTGTAAAGGAAAGAAAGAAGGTTTGTTTTCCTCCGCTCCTCAGCCCAGCCGAGGGCTGCAGAGGGGTTAACAGCGGGGGGAGGTGGGGCTGAAGGACCCCCCAGGCCAACGGCTCCTGCTCTGCGCCGGGGCTGGGGAGTTTGGGGCTCCCCTTGGCCCCATTGAGGTGCAAAGCCCAGGAGAGGCTTTCTCAGGAGAGACCTGTTGTGCCCTGGTGTGAGCTGAGGACCCTTCACTTCCCCCAGCAGTGACAAATCCCATAATTCCCAGCCCTGCTGTATTCCCGGGGAAGTTTCTACCTGGTTGTTTTTATATCAACGTTGTACAGCAACTTAAACAGCTTTTCTCTCCCTTGTGCTTCCCCTGCTGATACCTTCAGAGGCAGCAGCTGCAGCCTCTTCACTCCTCCAGGGTCGCCAAGCCTGGCTGGTCCTTCTTCCTCCCTGGGGTCCCTGTCACCTCCCCTGGGGACAGGGTGACACGGTGGGGTTTGCTGCAGGCTGTGCAGGCACGGGGCATAAAGGCAGCACCACGCCAGGTCTGCTGGGACCTTCCTTGGGCTCCCACCCACCATGGCCACCAGCAGGGTGGGCACAGGGCTGCAGCCCCCAGCTCCTGGCTGGGTTGTGCTGGAGCTGATGGGCTTCCCAAATTAATCCAGGAGGGAGACAACAGGGCTCAGGAGCTGGGGGGTGGGGAGCCCACAGCAACACCCCAGTGTTAAAAACCATCTTAACCCAGCTACCTTGCCCCACCCCATGCCAAGGGCTGCCTGTCCCCAGCTCCCCAGCAATTTGGGGTGCCCTTGTACCCATCACTGCAGGTCCCTTGAGAAGTTCATCCCATGCAGCTCCATCCCCTGCTGCCACCAGACACCAAAGTGGCTGTCACTCAACACGTGGCTTCCCTGTCTGCTGCTTCCCAGCTGGGAAAGGTGCCTTTTGGCTCCTACCTGTGTCCAGTTCCCTCCTGCCGGGATGGATGAGGAACGCCGAGGCTGATTGTTCTCCTGCTGCTCCAACTGGTGAATCTGGAGACGGAGCAGGCAGCACCGGGTGGGGAGATCAACAGCCCTCAGCAGGGCCCAGCCTGCTCCCTTTTGTGGTGGAGAAAGATGCAGAAATCGGAGGTATAAAAAAATAGTCATATCCATCCCAGAAGGCGCCTGAGTGCTGAGCAGCCACCCCCACGCTGCTGATGTGCAGGAGAAGCTCGGGGGGGGGACTACCAACAGCCCAACTTTGGGGTTAAAATACGAGCTAAGAGGTGTGGGCACACCATCCCCCAGCTGTGCAGCACATCTGGCGAGTCCAGCCCTCCCCAGGCAGTCTTTGCCCTCCACCACAGCTCCCAGTAGATGCTGGAAGCTACAGGCAGCCTCTTGCCTCCAAACCCTGCCCGCATTGCAGTGAGGGCCCGGGGGTCTCGGCAGGGGTTTTTCTGCCCTTCTCTGCTGTGGGCAGCCCCCTGTCCCCTTGGCAGCAGCTGGGCTTGGCTACGGCTCCAGACACTCACCCTTTGCCACCTTGTTGGGAACAGAGATGCTGGGAAGGATTTGCGGGCAGTAACCACAGCAAAGCCCTGAAAACACGGGGGTTTTGCCAGATTGGAGGAGGGAGAGGGAGATGCTGATACCCCAAAACCTCCCACCAGCACCCTGAACCCTGACTGACCAACCTGGGGCAGAGCCAAGAGGTTCCCATTACCCAAACCTCATCCTGGGATTTACTGGGATGCATCATGGCAGGGAGCACCAGCCCCAGCTTCCCCCCTGCACCACGGGGGCTGGGAACTCCGGGCCATGAGCAGCTCTGGTTATTGGCCTGGCTTCCATCTAAATGAGAAACCTCAGCCCTGGCTTGGGGGATTTTTGTTTCCTTGGAAGCAGGAGCAGGCAGGAAATGAAGAAAAGGCAGCCCAGCTCCTGAGTGTTTTACCACATGCTGAAGGCAGCAGGAGGCATTTCCCGGTGAGACTCCGGCTGTGGAGCTTCGTCCCCGGCCACCACTGGAGATGTGGCTCTAGGGGACATTGGTGGTGCTTCCTGGGGAGGAGAACCTGTCCAAAAGTGCTGCTCTGGGTGGGAGAGGACAAAGAGCAGGGTGGGAAGGGGGTGGGCCACCCTGCAGCCTCCTATTTTATTCCTGCAGCCTCCTATTTTCATCCTGCAGCAACATCTGATGCTGAAGCTGCTTCATGGCACCTGGCTGGGGTTGCAGGGACCCCTCTGCTCCCCCCAGGGACCAGGCTGTCACCTCTGGCTTGAAGCTGGGGCTTTGTCTAACTCAACCTGGCACCAGGGAGCACAAAGGGGCCACAGCCCCAGCCCCAGCTGCCTTAAGCCCCTCCAGATGCAGGAGTTTGGCCTTTGCAGGAGAGGCTGAGCCCGACGCAGGGCTGCTGCCCTGCCAGACTGCAGAAACTTGAGCTCCAAATACATAATTCCTCTGGCACCCCGTGGTTATTTGTGAGCTGCTGTGAGCAGATGGAAGAGTTACAGATAAAGCCATCCGCAGCACGGGAGCCGGTTGCCTTCCCCACACAGCCGCGTAGGCAACAGCAAAGGCAGGGAGGAGGGAAAAGGGAGGGGAGGGAAGAAAAAACCCCCCCACAAAACAAAACCCCACCGAAAAACACAACACACAAAAAAAAACCCCAAACCAAAACCCAACCAAAAACCAGGCAGAAAGAGAGGGAGAGAGGAGTCAGCCATTTCTACAGGGGCTGAGCTGCCATCTCAGCACACCTACGTGCAAGGAACGGGGACTCTCTGCTGGCAACAGGCCCTTCCCGGGGAGTTGGAAGAGGGTTGTGCTCTTCCCACCACCCGTGGATGCTTGGAGAGGGAAGGCAGAGGGAGTCGGGGGTGACATTGGCACGGCAGAGCTGCTGCCACACACTGGGAGAGCAGGCTGCTAACGCTGATCGGAGCTGGCAGCGCCTGCACTCGCCTCGGTCCCAGAGGGGGAATTAAGGGAGAGAAGCTGACGTCACTGGTGGAAAGGACACGCAGCCCACTCGTCCAAAGCAGCCGGCAGCATCTTCTGGGTGTTGCTAACACCACCTTGAAGGAGAAAATTAAATAGGTCTTTGGAGACGGGGGCTCCTGTGAAGCTGGAGCTCGGCCGGCTGTGATCCGCTGCCGAGCCCGGTGGAAGAGAGAGACAAGTCAACACATCAAAGGCTGGGGCCAAGGCCGCAGTGCCAAGGCACAGCAGAGCCCAGAGACTCTCCCCCAGCTGCAGCAGCTCCTCCCCAGCAAACTGCTGCTCAATGAGGGCTTGGGCTCCAGTGGCACCACCACATGATGCTGCTGGGCTTCTCCTGCCTGCATGGAGCTAAACCCTGGAGCTGGGGCAGAGGGGAGGCTCCCGGGCTCCAGAAGCTCCCCCAGGCTCCAGGTTTTGCTTGTGGAGGATGGAGTGTGGGGCAGGTTGGTTACCCGGGAAAGTGAATCTGGCACCGAGATTTCCCCATCTGTCTTTTTTTTGGTGGGGAAACCAGCACAACGCTCACTGATACACACCCCTCCAGGTCCCAAAGAGGAGTTCCAAGGGCTGGGACACCAAAAACAAAGGGCTGTGTGCTGGTGTGCATCCCAAAAAAGCAGAAGAGCCCAGTGAGCCCTGGTCACAGCCGCACCCATCCAGAGAATGGAGCCAGGGGCACAGGCTGCTCCTCCTGGATCTGAGATGGAGCCAAGAGCCGGGACATGGAACACCAGGGAGTGTGGAAGCCCAGGAGATCCCTCCTTCCCCTGCCCTCCATGCCCCAGCACGACTAAAGGGGTTGCTTGTTCAGAAGCTGGCGAGGCCAATTAATCTAATGAGGTTTTGCAGCCAGAGACTATTGTCAGCCAAGAAAGGCACAGCGCTGCAGAGTGAGCGCACGGGTGTCTCTGAGAAGCCAAGGGAATTTGGCAGAGCAAAGCTCGTGGTAAAAGCAGGGATGAGGAGCAGCAGCAGGGATGGATCCTTTTGTTGTTCTCCACCAACCGGCAAGAAAATACACCCCCACAACAGGCTCCTGCAGCCAGCCCAGGCACCTGAAAACAGGGCCAGGAGCCATGGCTGCGGCGGCTGGGGCCAGGCAGATTAACTGCAGAGGGGACCTTGAGCAGCTGAGATGGTGACAATAACAACAACAAGAAAAAAAAAATCAGCAGCAACCCTCTCCCAGCCCAGCTGCAGCAGCTCTGCTCTTGCAAGATGGAGCAGGGGCTCATTTTGTATGGTAGGGAGCAGGCAGGAGGCTCCTCCTGGATAAGGCTTCCCTGGCCCTGGTACCCACTGCAGGCAGCTCTAACTACCACCACTGATAATCCTCGACCCACCTTGGCACAGCTGGTTTGGTACTGGAAGAGGCTTCTGTATAGATGGTGCTTGTCAGGCAGCTCAGGACCTGCTGGCTTTCTCCATCCCTTGGGTACCCACGGAGAGGACACAGCCCAGGTGGCCTCCACAGGGTGCTGGATGCAGCCAGGCTCCCCACATTACACCCCAGCAGCCCTGGGGATGCTCTGCAGGACACACGTTGTGCAGGCATGAGGGGCTCACCTGGCCAGCACCTCCCTGTGCTCCTGGGCAGGAAAAATGACAGAGTGGTGGGGTTGGAAGGGACCTTTGGAGATCATCTACTCCAACCCCCTGCTAGAGCAGGATCCCCTAGAGCAGATCCCACAGGAACACATCAGGGTGGGTTGGGAATGTCTCCAGGGATGGAGACTCCACAGCCTCCCTGGGCAGCCTGTCCCAGGTCTCTGGTACCCTCACAGTCAAGATTTTCCTTATGTTCAGCTTGAACTGTGCTCCAGTTTGTGCCCATTACCCCTTGTCCTGTCACTGGACACCCCCGAGCAGAGTCTGGCCCATCCTCCTGCCACCCCCTGCAGATATTGACCAGCACTGATCAGATCCCCCCTCAGCCTCCTCCTCCCCAGCTGAGCAGCCCCAGCTCTCCCAGCCTTTCCTCACAGACAAGATGCTCCAGTCCCCTCAGCATCTCTGTGGCCCTGCCCTGGACTCTCTCCAGTAGTTCCTTGTCCTTTATGAACCGGGGAGCCCAGAATTGCACCCAGTATTCTAGAAGTCACACAGAGAAGTGGCAGCAGCCCCTCAAGACTAAGAAGCAGCCACTTTACCCATGGCAAAAAAGCTCCCCAAACACATGCCAGGAGTAACACACACAGGCAGCCACTGGATAGAAAGGTTTTATCAAGTTTACAATTTAAAAAAAAAGGATCAAAAAATTTATATATATATTTTTTTTTTTTACATCTACATTACACACAAAAGTTTTTCCAATTGGGATCTTCATCCAGGGGTTACTGAGCTGATTATATTAAAAAAAAAAAAAAAAAGCAGCAGGAAAGCCTGGCTTACACAGCAACTGACAGGGAACAGCACAGACATGACAGGGGAAAGGAGAAGGCAACGAGTCTGCTTTTATTTTGCAGGGGGAAGGAAACCAATCGACAGTATCTTGCTCATGAGGTGTTTGTTTTGTTTTTCTTTTTAAATTATCTCTTCTCTAAAGTGGAGTTTCAGTGCTGAAACTCCTTTGGTCTGAAGGGAGTAAACCCCTGCACCCTGAGAGTATCCATCAAACATTGCCCTTCTGACCCCCCCGGCCTGGCTGGGTCCTCTGAGGGCACTTCCCACTTCTCCTCCCACCCTATTTTCTGCTCAGCAATAAACCCCTAAGATACAAGTGGAATAATTACTCTTATAAATATATTTATATCATGTAGGAAAATAAGGCACTTTGGGAGGGTTACAGCTCGTCTAATTCTATGACATTTTCTAATCAGGAAGAAAAATGGGTTAGTTTCTGAAATGAATTAAAATGAATGTTAATACAGTAATAAAAACCATCGGATCCATTTCCCACTTCAAGGCTTTGTTTAAAAAGGAGGAAAGCACAACAGCCCCCACCCCCCTCAAAATCCAACAACCATGAAACCTGACCTGGGGCAGCTGCATCTGCCCCACGTGAGGCCCTGCCAGCCAAGGAGCCCATCAAGGGCAGGTCCTTTCCAAAGAGGCACGTTAAATAAGTTCATGGACTGAAAAAAAAACAACAAACCACAAAAACAACAAACCAACATTATATATATATCTATCTAGCTATATCCTTTCCCTGAAACGACATTCCACACAGTTTTCTTGGCCATCTGGGACCTTCAGGAGCCCCTTCCCTCGATCTGGTCTGGTGCTCTGGGTCTGATAAGGAGAGGAGAAAGCAGTGAAGGTCACCGACTGCGGATGAGGATCCAGGCTGAGCCTGAGGAGCCGGGACCAGGCTTTCCCTGGGAGCACGGGAAGGGGGGTGGAGGGGGGAGAGGCTGCTGGGAGCAGCAGCCAAGCACTGCGGGTGAGGACACAGGGAGAATATTTAACCAGGAGCACGGTGCTGGGAAGGGGAAGGCAGCAGCAGCCTGTCCAAACTTGCACAACCCGAGCAAACAGCTTCCCAGGCCGAGCGAAATGGCTGCTCTGGCTCTGCGTCTCCCTACGGATACGGGTCGGGCTGGAATGGGAAAAAAGGGAGAGGATCCCAGCAGCCAGCTCTTGATTTTTGGCTTTGTGAAATGGTTTTGAGGTTCACCTGCTGTGGGAACAGGGGAGGAAGGAGTAAAGCAACGTGAAATGACCAAGGTGGCAGGGGAGCCCAGCGCAGGCTCTCGGCCCACACCAGTTTCAGCACAGCTGCTCTGTCTTCCTAAGGTTGTTTTTGGCACCTCTCCTCCTCCCCTACTGGTTTAAGAAATATTTCAGCTTACTTGGTGGCCCAGGGCTCTGTGATTTTGCAACGATCCTCAAAGGCAGCCACTCTGCACCAGTTGTTTCTCAGGGATCTCCACACCAGGCTCACCCCACTTGCCTGTTTGTTGGGTTTTTTTGCAACAAAAGGAGATTTTTTTGAAAAGCAAAAAAAACCCACAACAAACTGACCTTTCCCTACCTGTCCCCAACCCTTCCGTTTTAAGATCCAGCAGTTTTGATTCTCAGGATGCCAGTTTGAAGGCAGAGGGTGGTTCCAGCAGGCTTGCAGGGACAAAGCAGTGTCCCTCCTGCTGCCAGGGAAGGTCCCTGCACGCAGACGAGGCGCTCAGACTCCACCCAGATCACCCACACGTGGGGCAGCCTGTCCCCCAGGCATGGCCCTGCCTGCCAGAGGGTCACCAAGAATATGGCACTTCTATTTCACACGACAAGGAATACTCCTTCCCCTTCCCCACTGGGGGCTGAGGCTAGTTAAGGCAATTTAAAACTATCCCAGGTTTGGCATCTGCGAGCTCCTCCAGTCCCTGTGTGATAAGGCTGTCAGGCCAGGTTAGCTTGAAGGTCGCTCTTCCCAGGAACCTGTCTCCAAGAGGAGCCAGAGGAGGATGCTTGCAGACAGAGCAGAAAAACAAGAGGCAGTGATTCTCCTCTAAACCCCCCCCCTTCCCCAGCTTGCAGCAAGAATCAGTTTGCATTTCCAAGTCCCTCTGCTGCGGGCTGGCTGGCTGGCACCTGAGGGGTTTGCTCCCTCTTCCAGAACCTGAACCTGGTGCTGCTCAGATGTTCCCAGCCCATCGGGATGTCTCACCACCCTTCTGCATCCTGCCTAGCAGCTGAGCTGCAGACAAAAAGCTGATGGTGTAGCAGGGCCAGGAAACCTCTCCTGATTGTGCTCAGGGGTTGTGCTGGATCTCGGCTTGATTTGCACCCCAGAAAAGCTCATCCTCCAGGCCCTTATCTGCTCTGACAGAGATTAAAAATGCACACACACACACAAGGAATCAGGAAGAACTCCAATGGCACAAACTGAAGCCATCAATCAAACCCCAAGAAGGATTTTCAGCAACCTGGCAGCCTCGGGCTGGGCCTGGCGTTCCAGGTATCAGCAGCATCATTAAATGAGGCGAGCCAGAGAAGAGTGAACAGGCACAGGCTGGCAAAATACTTTACAACAGGGAAGGCAAAGAGGTTGGGAGAGTTTGGTCTTCACAGGACGTGCAGCTGGACCCACGATCTCCAAAAGGCTTTGGAATGGCTTTCTTGCATGACCCTGAGAGAGTCATGCCCAAATTAAAACACACATCTGTAGCATCGGGGTTGTTTCCAGATTTCCAAGATATGCTTATATTCTATGTAAAGTAATATAAAATAGCAATAAAACCTAGGTCAGCTAGTTCAAGTTCACCATTTTCTCCCCCTGCCAGTGCTGTGTCTGTAGTGAGCAGCCTGGGAATTCACAGGGCTAGTGAGAAGAAACGTTCTCTTAAAATCAACTAATGAATTGTAATAACCATTATGAGAAACGACGTAGGTCAGGTCTGATGTAACTGATGGGTTCACACACTAGATGTTTTTTAGGCACCCAAATTCCCCTCCTTCTGTGGAAGGGAGGAGGAAGCAAAGGTCACACCAGCATTTTTTTTTTTTTTTTTGCTACTCTGTGTAAAAATTATGGTCACTTTGCTAAGAAAAAGCACCTCTCCAAACTACTTGCAGCATTGCCCTCCAGAGGCCAACACGCACCAAAGTGTTCAGAGGACCCATCTCCACCCCATCTCCCCACTTCTGGGTTTTTTTTTTTTCCTATTTTCTTTTTTAAAACACACTCTCAGCAGGATTTGGGAGAAATCAGCAGAGCTTCACCACAGCTCAGAGCTGACCACACAGCTGTGTCTCAGTGGTGGTTCTGCTCTCCCCAAAGCAGCAGGAAAGCCAAGCAACCGTTTTGCCCCGACTCTTGCACCTCTTGGTGTGAGTCCCCTTTGGCAAAGCAGGAGATTTGAGGAAGGTAAAGGCAACTTTTTAGAAGAATAATTTAAAAAAAGGCCCTCCTCACATTGCACCCAATGCACTCCCCTAGAGCCAGGAAGCACACCCCACACAGGGTAGTCTGGAAATAATAATACTGGGGGTCAGGAGGGGAAAGAATTGTGCACTGTTGCCAAAAAACTGCCTATTTGACAGTGGGATGCAGCAGAGAACAGACATTTAGAGCCCATTTTCTTGCAGCACAACCAGTTTTTGCTGAAGAGCCATCAGATCAACCGTCTGCTGTTGCAGTGAGAAAACTAGCTGAAAATGTCCTTCATCTGAAAGGCCACAAGGCCACAACAGGATCATCCATCTTTACTTTAAAAAAACAAATCCCTCCAGGATGGAAGGTTCCTCTGTGCTCTGCCTGGTGGCATCAAGGACCTGGAGGTTTAGCTCTCTTAAATAAGCAACCGTTACACCTCCTCCAACTACATCCCACCACCACATCCTCAGTGTCCACGAGGAGACCTTTTGGAAAGGCAGAGCACCAAGTCCTGCCAAAGCCAGAGGGGGAAAGGAGAGGGGAGACGCGCTGCCGGTTGTCTGCAAACCCTCGGCAGACGGGGTGAACAAAGGAAGTGGTGGAAGGTTCGGCCACCCCGATTCTTGAAAGGTGATGTGAACCTCGGGAGAGAAGGGGGAAGAGGGAAAAGGGGGGTGGGGTCGTGGTTAATCCGACCATTCGTCCTCGTCGAATTCCGAGGAGTCGTCCTCGGAGTCGCTGTACTCCACCGCGATGCGGCGCGACAAGATGGTGGCCACGTCGTTGCCCACCACGTCCCGCTTCTCCTGCTCCCGCTGCTCCTCCACCTTGCGGAGCTGGAAGCCTGTTTGGGATGAAGGCAACAGAAGGGATCATGCCAAGGCTTCAGTCACAGGGGAATCTCCCAAGAAGCCACCCCTTCTGATATAATCCTCTGAGCACGGCAAGGCAGTGAGCGTTGGACACGCTGTGGGAGAGCGGTGATGGCGCAGTGACAATCAAGACAGGCTGGGTGGGCAGGAGGAATGGGAAGGGAATTGTTTCCATGCTCCTCTCTGGGGTTGCACCACTGCTCCACTCCCAGAATCTGGACCACACCGATTCCAGCCCTGCCACCTCCAAAGGTATGAAACCTCATGAGGTTGTCATCAGGGTGGGGCAGACAAAGCGGGAGCACAAGGGACAGAACTGAAGCAGCCAGGCAGTCACACCACTGCTCCCGAGATGGCTCCCAAGTGGATTCCATGCTCCACTTGGATTCCATGGGGGCTTTCCAGAGGCAGGAGACCATAACACCTTACCTTGACGAATAGCCGAAAGCAGATCACTCCTGGCATCGCTAACCGCAGGCAGGGATGACTTGGGCTTGGAGGCAGAGGTGTCTGAGGGGGGAGGAGGAGGTGGGGGACCATCCAGACCACCAGAGGACAGAGGTGGTGGGCCAGGGGGAGGTGGGGGTGGAGGGGGGGGTGGTGCATTCCCGCTGCCCGGCTGCGGCAGCAGAGGGGGCAGCATGCTGGCATATTCCACTGCTGGAGGGGGAGGAGGAGGCGGGGGGGCAGCAAAGTCGGGGTGAGGAGGGAAGGAAGGGGGTGAAGGGGGTGGGGGGGGTTCCCGGAGATGGGAAGCCCATGGGAGGAGGTGGAGGGGGGGTGTTTCCTATTGGTGGTGGTGGGGGAGGTGGTGCTGGAGGGGGAGCGAAGCCCGGTCTGGCTGCTGAGGGGGATCCGATCGGAGGAGCCGGTGGAGGGTGACTCGGGCTAACCAGGCTGGATCTTTTGGTCCCTCCAGAACCAGAACCTCTTTGGTTGTCTACAGGATAGCTGTTGGAAGAAGCAGGAGAGAGAGAAATAAGGCTATTATTAGTTGTGAGGCCAGATTAGACTGTGCAATGTTAATGCAAATCATGTGTGGGTGTCGCAGTCCAGACAAAACTCTAACTTCCAGCTTCAACTGGTGCTTCCATGAGACCTCCTCACTCCTTGGTCTGAGCTCCCTCGCAGTGTTTCTTTTGGCCTACACCACCAGAACGAAGGCAAGCTTCTAGAGACTGGCAGAAATGCTATCACCCATCCCATCTCCCAGGCTGACACGAACATGAGCCATCTCACCTCTCTATCAGAGGCTGGGCGTCATGTCTGAGCAGCCTCCTGGCTCAAGAGCTCCTGCCACTACCCCTCCACACTGAGGTCAGGCTTTGACATGCCAGGCAGGGATGTCTACCATGATAAATCACACAAGGACTGGTGGGTGTTGCCAGGAAAGCATATGCTCTGAACACCTGCTAGGAACAGATCTCTGCACTGGGTTCCATGGCTCAGAGCTGGAGGGCAGCAGCCGTGTCTCGCCGTGGGGAGGGAGGAGGAAGACATGGAAACCCAACATGCTCTTTATGGAAAACACAAATTCATGAGGGACTGAATCTCCCAATTATGGAAGCTGTGTCCTACCAGAAAACACTACTGCCCATAAGATACTGTAACATCCTATCTATGTGCAAAGGAAGTCCTAAAATGACATCTCCTTCCATGATAAAACAGAAGAAAGGAGGCACATTTGCCACCAAAACGTCACAGTTTTTAACAGTGCACAGTGCTGATCCAAGCCCGACTACTGGAGATCAAACTCAGTTCCCAGGGTTCTTTAAAAACAACCACCACAACAAAACCAGAGCAAGGAGATCACTGTGGCTAGGCAGAGATCTGAGCAGCTGCATAAGGCAGAGTAAGCTTCATCTGAAAGCTCCTTTCTGCTCTGCCCTAGAGGAATGTGCTGCAGAGTGGAGTGCTTGGTCTCTTTGACACATCAGAAGAGGCTTTTCTGCAGCACTGCTGCCTTTGGAGAAGATGGAGACAAGCTAAAACAGTCCTGTCTATCAGACATACTTTCTCCTGTTAGTCTTGGCTCTGTTTTAGTGCCTTAAAAAAAAATTTAAATCTTCTCTCTTCTTTCAACCTTTGTGTCTTGAGCCACTGCTGGACCTTAAGTCTCATCTCTGGAGGTGACTGGAAGTCACCATTCCATCCCATGCAGACCAGCTGTCCTGAACTTGCTCTGGGAAGAAGCCAGCTGGTGTACTCAAGTCTCTTAAGTTGAACTATATCTACATCTTCAGCATTTGTCAAAGATCACAGGATAAATGGTAATGAAAACCAGAGGTGAAATACAAGGTTCTCTGCAAAGGTCCATCAGGAATGTGTCTACACACCCTCAAACAACTGCATTGGAAAACCCACCCAACAGAGCAAGACCATTAATTAGGATCCCACTCTTTTAGAAAGTGAAATAGGGACTGGAGCATCTGCCCTTTGAAGAGAGCTTGGGAGAGCTGGGGCTGCTCAGCTTAGAGAAAAGGAGGCTGAGGGGGGATCTGGTCAGTGCTGGTCACTATCTACAGGGGGTGGCAGGAGGATGGGCCAGACTTCTCAGGGGTGTCCAGTGACAGGACAAGGGGCAATGGGCACAAACTGGAGCACAGGAGGTTGAACCTGAATATGAGAAAAGACTTCTTGACCGTGAGGGTACCAGAGCCCTGCGACAGGCTGCCCAGGGAGGCTGTGGAGTCTCCATCCCTGGAGACATGCCAGACTGATCATGTTCCTGTGGGATCTGCTCTAGGGGATCCTGCTCTTGCAGGGGGTTGGACTGGATGATCTCCAGAGGTCCCTTCCAACCCCCAGCACTCTGTGATCCTGTGAAGTCTGCTCTGTAGTGCTCACCCAAGCCCATTCTCCCCTTCCATACAGGAACAACGATGGTGGTTGGGATTTCTGGAGAGCTGTGCTGCCTGGGCCTGCAGTTGCACTCCCCCTCCAGCCAGGAGCGTTCCTCTCCAACAACCCGCCAAGAAGCTCCGCTGAACTATCTCAGCCTGTCTCATGTCACTCTTTTACACCACCTACTCTCCGTTGGTGACAGAAGGGATCCCGTAGGCTTACCTAAATTCCACCGGGGGTGGAGGCAGGCTGTCATCTGGGAACGAGGGAGGTGGTGGCACAATAGAGTCAGTCTGTGGTGGTGGCGGGTAGCAGTTCACCTCCAGGCTGTCGTTGGAGCCGATGCTGCCGTTCTGATACACCGTGTTGGAGGGGTAGCTGCACGGCAGCAAGACAAGGCATTTATTGCAAGAGTTCAAGGCAGTGTTTAAAGCTCATTTCCTCCCCCCACTCACAAGAGCTTTGCCTCCTTGGAAGGGTTACACCGAACCAACTGTGCAGCAGCTCAAGCACCCAACAGCACTGCTGTTAACCAAGCAAGCTGCAAGGTTTAGAAAGGAGGTTTTCCAGCAGGAATGGCTTTTCCCTACACAGTGGGACCTGCCTTTAGGTGGCACCTTATCAACCAACACAACAGGACACACAAAACCCTTCAAGCAATGCTGGAAAACAACAGAAAAAGAGAGTCTATTTCTCAAAGCATCCTATATGAAGAATCACACACAGCTGTATTAGTTGGCTCTGCATAATTCTTTGGCTGGGATTTGCCCAGATGCTCAACTGTTTGTTTATTGCTGGCACATAGCAGAACAGCAGGAGTGTGTGTTTCAGTGAGCAAGAAAACACCATAAGCAAAATAATGTAAGCATTGATTATAGAAAAATACTTATAAGAATCATCACAGAACAGTCTGAGTTGGAAGGGACCTTAAAGATCATCTAGTTCCAACCCAACCCGGACCTGAAGGACTCCCAGTCACCACGGGTATCTTCAGTGGCAAAAAGAGAAGAAGGAATCAAGATGTCAAAAAATAAGGAGAACAGAGTATCAAAAAGAACCCAAGAAACAGTGATGTCTTTAAAATCAAGTATCCAAAGCTGAAAGTTGAGTGGGAGACTGGTCTCTTCCTTCAGTGCTATTTCAATGAGCTCATCTCACAGTGGGATGGTGGAACCACCTCATCCTTGGGGCCTCTGGACCCCCAAGTGAATTCAAATGCAGGAAGAAGAAATCAGAAGAGCAAGAAAATGGTGCTGTTGCACTGCTCAGTTCCTCTGCTAGAAACCCAACCTGTTATCCTATTAAACTAAAAGCAAGTTTTATTTTTAGCTGGAGAGTGTGATTTAAAGAGAGATATTTCTTATATGAAAGGAAGCTGCAAGGGAGAGGTGCATTGTGGGGAATTTCAGTCTCCTTCCAGCCTTGCTGGTGTCAAAAGTTAAAATGAATTCCCAAGCCAGAAGTGCTAAAGAGAGATCTGCAGCTTGAAATACTTGGCTGGGGACAGCCCCCACTTCAACTTGAGGGTGTGAGGAGCAGTTTGTGAAATGGAACAAAGCAATCCCACAAAACCACCCTGTTCCTCAGCAGAAGGTCCAGGGACTCAGTGTGATGGGCAGGGGATTGCCATGGGGTAGGGAGCCAGAGCTCCCAGGGGCTCTCACAGACTAGTTTGGGTTGGAAGGGACCTTAAAGATCAGCCAGTCCCAACCCCCTGCATGGGCAGGGACACCTCCCACCAGCCCAGGCTGCTCCAAGCCCCATCCAACCTGCCCTTCAACACTGACAGGGATGGGGCAGCCACAGCTTCCCTGGGCAACCTGGGCCAGGCTCTCACCACCCTCACACCCAAGAATTTTCTCCTCATGTACAAACTCAATTTCCCCTCTTGCAGTTCCAATCCATCCCCCCTTGTTCTCTCCCTCCCTGCCCTTGTCCCAGGTGCCTTCCCAGCTTTCCTGGAGCCCCTGCAGGCACTGGAAGCTGCTCTAAGGTCTCCCTGGAGCCTTCTCTTCTCCAGGCTGAACACCTCCAGCTCTCCCAGCCTGTCTCCAGAGCAGAGCTGCTCCAGCCTTTGGATCATCTCTGTGAACTCCTCTGGATTTTTTCCAGGAGCTCCACGTCCTTCTTATGTTGGGGGCTCCAGAACTGGACACAGTACTAAGCTCCCACCACTTCTGTACCCACAAGCCAGGCAGTTGAGAGCAGACTTGCTACCAAAGCTGCTCTTGCTACCTCGTTCAAGCTCCCTGATTTATTTAGCACATTTTTAAAACCAGCAGATGGATTTACATGGGGGAATCTGATTAGTGGTGGTATTGATCTGTGCTGTGCAGAGCTGTAGCAGCTGCAGAGCTGGGTGAACTGCATGACAATCACCAGCACCCACTCCCCCTGCCTGGGGAGCTCAGCAAAGAGCCCCAGACTTGCTTACCCAGCAGGACCGTGCTTATCCTTTGACTCCACAAACTCCTGTCCCATTTTCAGCTTCTCCCACTCTTCTTTCCTGGTTTTGATTTTCCGTGGATTCACATTTCCTCGGTTTGGATTCTCCTTCTTCTCTTTCTAAGGGAGGAGGAATCAAACAGAAGCCTTAGTTTGTTTTCAACTCACTGGCAATAGGGAGGGCCGGGACAGACCTGTAGCAGTTTCAAGAAGACAGAGTCTCAAAGAGAGAGAAGATTTTTAATTTACTTTCCTGATGGCTGCAAGCTCCACAGATCTCCCATACCAAGAAGATGGAGCACCAAAAAAAGACAGACAGCATCAGATTTTCCCAGTGCAGCCCAGACATGATGCCATCATTACTCCCTGGCACTATCACCTTAAGGGCAGAGTGAAAGTTCAGTTTCCCACCTCAATTCAGGTTTTTTTTTTTGGCCTCTGTGTCAAGCCTGATCAATCTCACCATCACCTTGCTGGTGTTAAGTGCTCTGGGTGGCAATATGGACACTTGCCCACAAAGAACTGGCCTCACTCTCTGTGTTCTAACATGCCCATAATCTCTACTTTGGGATTTTGACTGAAAAATCCTGATCTGTTTGGATATTTAATACTCTAAAGCTAAATAAAGCGTGCTCAAACTGAAACTTCTGTGGTGTGAGTTTCAATGTTGGTAAACACGGGTCCAAATCCCCAGGCAACCAAACCAGGAACTCCACCTGGAGTTTGCAGCTTAAATGAATCATGTAATAGAATCACGGGATAGTTTGGGTTGGAAGGGACCTTAAAGATCATTTAGATCCAACCCCACTGCATGGGCAGGGACACCTCCCACCAGCCCAGGTTGCTCCAAGCCCCAGCCAACCTGCCCTTCAACTCTGCCAGGGATGGGGCAGCCACAGCTTCCCTGGGCAACCTGGGCCAGGGTCTCACCACCCTCACACCCAAGAATTTCCTCCTTATGTCCCTCCTCAATCTCCCCTCTTCCAGTTTTAATCCATCCCCCCTTGTTCTCTCCCTCCCTGCCCTTGTCCCAGGTCCCTCCCCAGCTTTCCTGGAGCCCCTGCAGGCACTGGAAAGTGCTCTAAGGTCTCCCTGGAGCGCCTTCACAGTTTTGTTAAGCCTCCCACTTGCCCCTAATTTAACAGTAGGGTCTGATTTTGCACTCCAGAAGGGATATTTTCTCCTTTCTCTGTTCTTCCATCCTAGGATTTATTACACCACTCAACATACTGCAGTGCTGGGGCAGTGGGATTTGCACTGCTTCAACACTGAGCAGACCCCTGCACAACATCAGAAGTGCAGAGAAGTTTCCAACACAACCTCCTCCCCTGCTGACTGCACCAGTGCTATGTTTGAGGACTACAAACGAAGCCATTATAACCATACAAAGAGGGTGGCATTTGGAAAAAACAAATTAAGGGTATCTTTGTTTTCTTTTTTTAATTAACAAGGATGAGAGTAAACCAGATAAAAAAAAAATAATCCACGGAATTGTTCCCTAAAGAATTCAAGAGAGGAAACTCAAATTTTGGATAGCAACTTTGGAGTCCAAGATTCATTAACACTTCCCACCTCCTATTCTTCCCTGACATGCCTCTGTTGGCAGAGATCTCCCATTTCCTCACCCTGTGTTTCCGCTTCTCTTTCATAATATCCTTGGTGTCCTGAAGCATTTTCTCTTTCCAAAGGTCAAAGAAGTATGAAGGATCTGTGTAGAATTTAAGTGCCTCTTTGCCATCATCCCTAGAATGGGGAGTGGGGGGTGGAGAAAAAACACACAAACAAGGACCAAGTCACACATTCGTTTGAAGCCCAAAGAAAACACAAGGCACGACCCAGATGACAGTTTAAATGTCCTCAGTGAGAAGGTCAAACACAAACTCCTCTGGCTTCCATTTCAGGACAGGCAGCAGCCCCATGGCCTCCCATGTTCCAGCTCTCCCACTTGGTGGGAGAGCAAAAGTGGAAGCAAACTCTCCACTGTTCAGCACCTGAAGAGCTCAACTGAACACTCCAAGAGAGCAGCAGGTCTCTCACTTCAACTCCCACTTGTTTGCATTGTGGTTTTGGCATAGAAAACACAACACAAAACAACCTTCTGTAGTCCAGGAACCCTAAATCAGACCAGCAGTGTCCTTGAAACTCATGAGTGAGCACACACACACACCCTCCCATTCTCCTCCTACTTTGCAGTGCAGCCATGTCTGGCAGAAGACAGCTGCCTCCAGCTATCTGTAATTACTTTTTACCTGTTCAAAAGATATTTATGGATGTGGGCTAAGTCTCTGTATCCTGACCCCCTTTACTTCTACTACCTACAAGATGAAATCGAATTGGGACTGCTCAGGAGAACTGGTTACACAGATATCTCAGCCCAGGCACAGGAGGCCACAGAAAGGCATCTCCAGACCTACAGGAGGCTGCTGCACCCACCTGGGTGAGAGCCATTTACAGATGTATGCTCTGCAGCTTGCACTGCAGCTTTCTGGAAAGGAGCCACAGGGCTACAGAGAAGCAGAAGAAAAATGCATCATCTGCACAACACCTAGCATGTTTATGCAGTGCCAGCCAAGCCTTGTCCCAAGGCAGGCACAAACCTGACAGCAGGTAACCAAATACATCATTTTCTAGCTCCGTTCACTTCTACAGCCCCAAAAGCAAAGTTTCAGGTAATCCACAGGATGGAGATTTCCTGGTGGATCTCAGTTTAGCAACTCCATTTCCCATTGGAAATGGCTACTCTAAGAAAGCACAAAATGGGAAACGATCTCCTTGGCAGTTTGGGAGAAGGGAACAAGGGGGTGTTGCAGCCATACCTGTAAGGTGAGAGGATGTTGAGAGGTGGAGGAGTATTGCAGGTCCTATAGGTTTCAAGGACAGGAACTGGGAGAGAATCTCTGTCAAAGAGCTTCTGGTCCTGAGTAGTG